>NC_133147.1:32324450-32544770 GCF_048418815.1 Hemitrygon akajei
ACAAAGGACCTTTAGCCCTGTTTTCACCCTCTTCGCTTTTGTCCTCTTTTTATATTGCAACTCATCCTATTGACTGCAATTTTGATCTATCATCAGCCTCTGTTTGCTGGGAGAGCCTTTCTTGATAAACCTGCTACTTCATGCCCAACACTGTAACACTTGTTCTCATCCACTGTCAAGTTAGTTTACTTAATTGAAATACTAATGAAAATTACTTTATTAATTTAATCGTGTTAAATTGCTGTGTTAACTACTATAAAATTACACATATTTGGAAGTGATAATAAAGTTAAACATATTTTTTCCAATCATCTTATCTGATAAACATCCTTACTTTGGTGTCATAGAGAAGCAATGTGGGACGTTCTCCTTCGGAATCGTAAATAAACAGTTTGTTTTTAAACGTGTTCTGTTGTGATTTCCCTGATGGGCGCATCCATTGCGCTAACAGAATGTATCGAAATAGCTCAGGAGAAATGTTTGGACACTGGGCTGTCTCTGATGTGACTAATAAGCTGCTAAGATTAGTTTGGAGATTGCTTTATAAAAGCTTTCAATTCCATTATCAGTAGCTTTCGGCAGTAGAAGCTTTTTAATCGGATCGTCACGGCACACAGAGAATGGAATATCCAGCAATTTACTACATAGAGAGTGTTTATTATCCTGTACTGACCGCTATCGGTATCCCTCGTAAGTAACTGACTGGAGAATGTCTGTAATTATTTATTGCTCTATCTGCTGCTCTGTATTATATTCGCCTTAAAAACCATTACACATAGTTATTGTCTGATGAGGGATTTCGATCTTATCAGGTTTGAAATATATTCTTCTTTCTTCTTTCTTCCGTTTCGTACGGCTGTTTTCCTGGTCAACTGCAACAACCGAATTAGCACAAATATTCAAAGGTTTTATATACATCAAATGTATATATAATGTCAGAGAAATTTACATCCTGAAATGCTTTTTTTTCGCAACCATCCACGAAACAGAGGAATGCCCCAAAAGAATGAATGACGATTAAATGTTAGAACCACAAAGTTGCCGCCCCAGCTTCCCTTCCTCCCCCGCATAAGCGGCAGCAAGCAACGATCCCTCTGCCCCCACCAGCAAAAAAAGCATCGGCGTCCACCACCGAACTCTCAAGCGTGAGCAAAGCGAGGGGGGAGGCATAACAAACAGCTCGCTGATTTACAATGTTAAAAGTCTGTGGCGTTGTTGCTCCGAGCTCTGATCCGAAAGATCTCCGGTTTCTGGGCACACAGCCTTAGATCTTCCATCACCCACGACACACCGATCCAGACCTACGAGGTCTCGGCACTCTGAAGGCGAGCAGAGCTCTCAGATCGAGCCCTTGGCGTGCCGAGTAACAGCCAGTCGTGAAACCCCGAAAGCTGGTCCCCTTCCCACAAAGAACCGTATTCAGCGTGCAAATCCAGGTCGGGGTCAAAAGAACGCTGTAAGGGAAAATAGAGAAATTACAGTTGGAACTAGAGCGGTTTCCAAAGATGCAAGCAAACGAGTCGACGTTAGACGCCATTAATCCTCTTAAGCTCCTAAGCGATAGATGTATTTCTAGCGATTTACCTTGCCCGACCTTTCACTGTATAGTTCCTTTGCACCATCATGCAACAACTGAGGATTCGTTTTCAACATAATTGTTTTAATATATTTTCAGTTGCAACAGTAACCGAAGAGAATATGACCGCTCCTTTTCCCTTTTTGGACTAGTTTTTTTACTTCTCTCATCTTAATTTGAACTCTGCGCGTTCCTGTACTCACATGTGCGACATCACAAGAAACGGTGTATCTAGGCCCACGAAATACCCACTCTCAATGCTCCCTTCGGCTTTATCAGCTACAAAGCTAGAACCAGTCCAAATGGCTGCGTCGATCAGCCGCGCCCTCTTAAATGTGCCATGGAGTCCCGTTGCCAACAGCTGGAGATTTACCGACTCAACTTTTATTCAGATCCTCCCTGGAATCAGAAGGATAATTTTCCTTCAGTCAGTAAACAATTTTATATAAATCCAGTAAAATTGATCGGCTTTTGTGCGCTTGAAACTAACTCTTCCGTTCTTCCTTCCAGTTAATTTGATGGCAATTGTGATCCTTTGTCGTGGAAAATGCGGACTCTCCAAATGCATCACCCGCTACCTGGTAGCAATGGCATCAGCTGATTTACTGGGTGTTATCATCGGTGTTATATTGGAGCGGATCAATCATATTTACGTTTATGCGAGATTTTTGTTCATCACTCCGATTTGTGCTACGTCACTTGTCTTTAGGCTCGCAGCCACGAATTGTTCTGTCTGGCTGACAGTGTCTTTCACATTTGATCGATGTATTGCAATTTGTAGCCAAAACCTGCGTGAACGATTTTGCACTGTGAAGACGGCGACGATAGTGGTGGTGATTGTGGGCATAGTGAGTTGTCTAAGGTGTTCGCCATTTTACTTTTCAGTGGATCATTCCGCGATTAATAATAACTTTCCATGGCGATGTACTGGCAGTGCAGATTACTTTACTTCACCAGTGTGGAAGGCTTACCAGATGTTTAATACTATTACTACACCTTTATTGCCAATCGGTTTAATTCTATTGTTCAATGTTTTAACAGTCAGTCACATCATCGCAGCAAACAGAGTCCGCCGAGGACTCCGGAGCAGCAATGACAATAAGAAGGATTCAGAGGTGGAGAACCGGAGAAAGTCAATGATTTTGCTGTTCGCTCTATCAGCCAATTTCATTTTATTGTGGATCCCCTGTATAGTCTCTACTATGATCTGGCAGGCTCAAAATTACCGTTATACAGACAGATATCTTAACTCGCCGAGGTTTATACTGCAAGAGTTTGGGTTTATGTTGCAATTTCTCTGCACCTGCACCAACACGTGTATCTACACACTGTCCCTGAGGAAATTCAGGGAAGAGATGAAGAAAGGAGTGAAACATCTGGTCACATTGAATGGCCGACTTTGTAGATAATCGGAAGATGCATTGTAGGCTCTGTTATAATTTTTTGAACTATTTGATGGTCTGATGAATATAACATAAATTAGCATCGTCAGGAGCTTGAAGTTTGGAAGCGTGCTTTTCCATCAATGGCAGCCAAGTGACCCTCCTCAAGTGTCCCAAATAATAAACTATTACCAATGTCAGTCTTACATCAGCAGAATTACATTTAAAATGATAAAATTAATACCGAAATCTGGCCAACGAACCACTTGATGCAAGTGTGATTCATACATTGGTAGAATTATATTCTGATTGACAGGATCATCGATCCACTGAACACGCTTGCACATCCTCTATGGCTGGCGGAGAAATGAACCTTGGACAGAACAATCCGGTGGCTGATAAAGTGAGTGGGGTTTAAGTATCGGATCTCCGTTGTTCTGGTTTCAAAAATTGAGGTAACACGCTGTTCTCTGAGAAAGAGAAGCATACACGCAGGTTGACCTGCCTTGGAGTCTTTATGAAAGGGGTTAGTATGAAAAATGCATCTCCGACGTGAACCTCACAGTAAAACATTACCATACATTTCAAACGATGCTGTGATTTATCTCATTGATAAGGTTTCCTTCTACAAATCTAGTCCCGTCAAAGGGAAGCTCTATGTCCAAAATCATGGTCCAACTTCGGTGTAATATCGGCGTATTTGTAACACGTACATTTGTTTCCCATATTTGTGACACACATATTTCTTTATATTACCATCAAAATTTGTATTTTAATTTGTCACATTACCGAATATGTGAACAGATCAGTATGACTCGGTTTCGTACCGAGGTGATATTATATTTTCAGAACTATTGTCTTCATTACAATGAGTGAATATGGAAAGCTGGGTCAGAAAATTAATGCCTGAGACCTGACGATAGGTTTTCGACCAGAATAGTTAATTTCCAATCTTTCTCTCCTCCATTGTCACCTCACCTGCGTTTTCGTTTCTGTTTCAGATTCCCCATTCTAAAGGTTTCCTTGGTTAGATTGGGTTTTCGGGGAAATAAACAGTTTATATCAGAGGAGTTTCCCCTCAATATTATACAGGGAACGATCTTCAACCTCCAGTGTGGCGTATTTTGTATTTTCACATCTATTCTGATAAAATTGCATGAATATGCATCAAGTGAAAATTGGATAATATAGCAGTTACCTTTATTTCTGCACAGCTCATGGAAGTTATCATTTAATCTATCATCAGCACCCCGGCAGAAGTCTCACAGATCAGAGATACAGATTATTTAGACATACACCGCAGATCAGCACAGTTGCTTCTGGCTCAAGCATCCATGCCCGCCAGCAATCCGGCATTCCCCAAACTCATCACAGAATAAATTACAACTACCAATTAACATGCTCACAGTGAGAATTTTAGACTGTAGGAGGAAAGGAAGCAGACGGAGCAAGTCCATGCATATGAGCTTTCTTACGAAGGACACCGGACTCCGATGCCCCGAGCAGTCGCAGTTTCGTGCTAACAGTACTCTATCGCCGTTAAATGTATGTGTGCATTTTCAAGCGTTTGATAG
This sequence comes from Hemitrygon akajei, assembly GCF_048418815.1. Taxonomy (NCBI): domain Eukaryota; kingdom Metazoa; phylum Chordata; class Chondrichthyes; order Myliobatiformes; family Dasyatidae; genus Hemitrygon; species Hemitrygon akajei. The sequence goes on from NC_133147.1 coordinate 32,328,983, forward strand.
TGTTAACAATGACTTACGGTTTCTTCAAAATGTGAATGTGTTTCAAGTACTTTACGTGAATATCTACAATACACATGTATTAGTTAAATATATCAAAAGACTTTTGAAGATTTATTAGGCCTATGTAACTAGATAATGAAACCTTACCAAGAAGAAAATGTTCATGTACAATCCGAAGTAGTTTCCTCTGCCGCTCAATACTGTTCCGTCATTTCACACGTCAGAAGGTTTCTTAATTTGAAAATGGGGCTCTCGTTTTACCATAACGTTCCGGAGTGCAAATGACTCTATTTGATTGTTTAATTTCATTTTTCAAGTTTGTTTGTAAACATTGCAAGAGGCTGTACATTTTTCTCTTATTGCGCCATGCGTCTCTAACTTTTTATCTAACAGTACCTCTTTTTGAGTTACGAACTCTCACCAGCCATATATTCCATTATATTTAACCAAAAAGCAGAGTCTAAAATGAAACGTACAGCCACCTTTCCGATAACCTAGAAGATTTAAAAACAACACTCTGGGCTAGTTGTCCGGTTCCGACAGCCATAAACAATGGCCGATTTATTTTTCTTTTATTTTCCAATTTCTTAAATACCGACTATTTGCCATTTTATTGCATATGCAATTATTACATTAGCTTCTAAATCTGTTTTACTGAGATTAAATAATAATCAGTAATGCTCGGTTTTCCAACAATACTTACTGACTTACTGACCATGACGCCACAAGAGAAGCAAGGAGGGTTCTCCATCTACGTCTGCACATTCCTTCGCATACAGATATAGAAGGATTCTTCATTGCGGTTTTCATAACACCTTTTAGAAAGTCAGCAAAGTTAGGACCAGGAAGACCGGTGGACCACTGTTAACCTGGTCAATACCCTTTGAACTATGACCCTCCCAAGATACAGGCTTCCAAATCAATGTGGCACGCAAGCCTCTAAACCCTATAATAAGGTTATGATCGTTTGGGAAATGTTTCCACATTACTGGATATAAAATAGTAAGTATATCGTTTATATTAAAACCTATAAGACTGCTAAAAGTCCCATTTCGCATGTCCATATCCAAAACGGAGAGAACCTAGTTCACATTCTCCAGGCACAGCGGTGCACATTTCCTTCTCGAGCAGCATGCCATTTGACCAACGCTGAAAAGTAAGTTTATCCGCTCCGACAGCAGCCCGATACCCAGCGATCAAAAGGCAGTCTTCTCTCTCCGGAGCAGAACAGTTTCACCAGCAATCAAAAGGCAGGCAGCCGGCGCTAACCGTCCGTATTCGCCTCGATGGTTCAATCTCTCTCGTCACTTTAATCGGCGAACGAGGAAGTTCTTAATCGGCGAAGTGAATTCGAACATCGTTTTGAGCTCGACCTGCAGCCTTCTCGCCACGACACGCTACCACTGTCTCCCGGAAAAATAGACTGCAGAGCGATGAAACACCATGACGATCTCCAACGTGCATCACAAGTTCCACCAGTTTCAGAATCAAGGCGAAAAGCAATTGTAAAGGACATAAAAGAACATACTTAGCTTCATGATCTATCCAGAGATGTCAACCAAAGTGTATCCTCGGTGCTGTAGGTTATTATGTAACAAAAACTTCGAATATCCCAATTGATGCTGCATCAGCATAACACTGTCAGGCTATAAATAGAATTCACCAATGCTGTCGCCACTGTTACAAACTTAAGTCTTTCTATTTAAATCCTTCCTATCCCCTCCCCTGAACTGCTCTCAGTGTCTCCACAAACACGAAATTAAAATTTCTGCTTTACTATTTTTACCTTAACTCCTCAGACTCCTGCAATAGAAACGACATCACTAGATTCTTCTACTTGCTCATTCATGGGAATCGTTTCTACAGATGCTGGATCTGACCCCTCTCAATCAAAACACATGTGGAGCTGTTTCAATACCAAGGAAATACCTCAGTCAGTGAAAGTTCATTGCTCAATGCAAAAAAAAACTTTGAGACTTTTGTCATCACTTCCGATATTTCCACTACATTTCTCACTTTTCCCTCAGACTGACTGGCCAATTTACATGTCCGTTGCATGCATGCTTGCTGCCCTCAGTTGCCGCCAGCATTTTGATAGTGAGCTATGTAAAGCAGATTATCACATAATACGCCAAAGGCCTATCAGTGTACTAGATATACATAGCATTCCTGTTGGAAATAACCGTCCACAACTCGCCGTCTGGATGGGCCACACAGCCCAGCAAGAAATATATCCCCTTATATTTTATTTTCGTTCTCTTTTCGCTTCTACCATCGTGGAAAAGGTGTAGCACCCTTAGGTTCCGCTCAAACGGGTTCAAGAAGTTATTGCTGTACGACCATCAGGAACATTATCAGCGTGGGCAACGTTATGCACCTCAACTCTGTACAGATTGCAGAATGTACGAACCCACTTTCAAGGACCTTGCAAATCCATAGGATCATAGTGTGATGTTGAGGAGTAGTAGCTGTTTATCTACCTGGTGGTGTGAATCATGAGGGTCATGTGGTAATGACAACAGCTGATTTCATGGGTGTTATCATTGGCGTTCTACAAGAGTGGATCAATAAATATTACGGTTATGCCAATGCTCTGTTCATCTCTCCGATTTGTGATACGACGCTTGCCTTTCGGCTCGCACTTCTAGACAGTTCTGTATGGCTGACGGTGGCTTTCACATTTGATTGATGTGTTGCAAAGGCTGCAGAAGCGAGTTTGCACCGGGAGGACGCCGATTACAATGGTAGTGATTGTGGGCATAGGAGGATTTCTAAGGTATTCTCCAATTCTCTTTGCAGCAGCAACTTTCGCGGTTATTGACAATGTTCCATGGCGCTGTATTCTCAGTGCAGATTACGTTACTTCACCAGTGTGAGCAGTTTATCAGATGTTTAATAGGACCATGACGCCATTATTCCCAATCGGTTTAATTCTGTTATTCAATGCTTAAACAGTCAGACATGTTATCGGAACAAACAGAGTCCGCCGAGGACTCCGGAACAGCAATGACAATTTTATTTATTGCGGATCACCTTTATAGTCTCTACTATGATCAGGCAATCTCTGAATTGCTTTTACACAGACAGATATCTTAATTCGCCGTCGTTTATCTTGCCGGAGTTTGGGTGCATGCTGCAATTTCTCTGCACCTGCACCAGCACGTGTATCTACACCCTGTCCCAGAGGAAATTCAGGTGAGAGGTGAAGAAAGGTGAACCCTCTCCAGTGTCAGCACATGTTTTCCAACATAAAGCAGCACATACTTTCAAAGATAAGCCTCCTGAGAATATTCGTATTAAGGCCTCACCAGTGTGTTATAAAGCCTCGAAATTACAACCTTGCTTTTTCTTTTTAATACTCTTGGGGTGAATGCTAACATCGCATTTGCATTGCTCACAACCAACTCAATCTGCAAATTAACCTTCAGGTAATTCTGCACAAGGACTGAATGTCCCTTTGCGCCTCCGATTTTTGAATTTCCTTTCCGTTTATTTCTGCTAGCAAAATGCATGACACTTCCCGACACTATATTCCATCTGCTACACTTTACCCATTTTCCTAATCTCTAAACCTTCTGTAGCCTCTCTACTTCCTCAAAACTACCTATCCCTCCACCTATCTTCGTAGCGTCCGCAAGGCTTCATTCAACTTCTTTACATAAATAATGAAACAATAAGCAGTTGCACACGCGAGCAACTACGGAACACCACGAGCCACGATCAACCAACCAGAAAAGGCTCCCTTTATTTCTACATTTTCCCTCCTGCCAATAACCCTCAGCTTAATCCAAGAAAAAAATCTTTCCAGTAATACCATAGGCTAATAGTTTGAACTTATTCAAACAAATCCAAATGTTTGTCAGGCAAGATTTTGCCTTGAGTAATCAATGCTGACTATGGCTTCTTTTATCATTTGCCTCCAAGTACTGTGACACCTCATCATTATCAAACGACTCACCACTTCTCAACGACTGTGGTCAGTCCATCTGGCCTTTAATTTCCTCCCTTCGGTCTCTCTCCTTTCCCGAGCTGTGGAGTCACACTTGCAATGTTCCAGTGTTCCAGAACGATTCTTGAATACATATATATATATAGATATTTGTTTTCCTGAAAGATCATTACAAATGCCTCAACGATCTCACCAGCTACCTCTTTAAGAACCCTGGGCTGTACTCTATCGGGTCCAGGTGACTTATCTACTTTTCTGATGACATTCTCCGTATCAACGGCATCTTCACACACATGACGTCTTACAGCATAGAAGGTCGACGCACTGCTGCAGTATTTTACAGTGATTACTAATGTAAAACACTTATTCAGTTCGTCCGGCATTTCCTTTTCTCCACTACGATTAACTAGTAGCGTTTTCCATCGATCCGATATTCATTCTCGGGTCTCCTTTCCACTTAATATACCTAAAGATGTTACTGTATACGTTTAAACATTACTTTCCTTTTCCATTTTTGTCCTTACCAATCATCTAACCCTACTATCTGTGCTGCATTATAATTCATCCATTTAACTTTAATGTTAGCCATAACTTCACTTGTTAACCACAATTGTGTGATTTTGCCTTTAGAATATCTCTTCCTCTTTGGAGTGTGTACATCCTCTGCCTCCGAATTGCTTCCAGAACTTCTGGCAATTTCTGCTCTACCGTTATCTCAATCAGTGTTCTTCTGCAGTAATTTCTGGTCAACTCCTCTCTCCAGCCTCTGTAATTCCCGTACTTCTGTGTTATGCTGATACATCTGACCTCAGCTTCAACTTCTCAAATTTTAATGCGAACTCCATCATATTATAATCTCTTTTTCTGAAGGGTTCTTCTACTTTAAGCTCTCTGAACACCTCATCCAAAACAGTTGGTCTCCGAGTCGCCTCAGACATGAACTGCTCTAAATACCATCTTGGAGGCATTCTAGAAATCTCACCTCTTGGGATCCAACAACAGCTTTATTTTTCTAATCTACCTGCCTTTATCATTCTCCCATGACTATTTTGAAATTGTTCTTTTCGCATGTTGTAATTTTTGACGTGTGTTAGTTTGTAGACCCAAAGCTTACTACTGCACGGGTGTCTGGATATAACTCACATTAGGGTATTCTTACACTTGCAATTCCTTACCCACAACTATTTAACACCTTCCGACGCTATGCGACCCCTTTCAAATCACTTGACTTCATTTTGTTTTGCCAGTAGCTCTCTAGGCCATACCCTCTACCTGTACTTTCGATATGATGTGTATACAAACTTTTGTACATGGGCATTAGCCTCCCAGCTAAAAGCTTCTTTGAGTCACGATTTAGTGATCCGCACAACGTCATACCTGCCAATCTGTAACTGTGCCTCAAGTTCATCTAACCGTATTCCGTGTACTGCGTGCATTGAAACAAAGTACCTTCAGTCCTTCGTCAAAGTTTGATATGCCTTGCCGAATCTGCGCAAACTGCTGGAGTAGTGGAAACGTTGCCATGCTCTCTTGGTAATTACACTGACCTGCTGGGGGCCGGACAGCTTCTCGGAAAAAATAACAGCGGGGAATGCAATATTCCTGATCCTCTCAGTCACAAACGAAACGCTGGTATAATAGGGGGCTAGCTACATAACTGTGTGGTGCACCCGTGCTGATGGAAATCATGCAGGAGACGCTGTTGCAAAACCGAACTGATGGGCTTGGTCAAAACGATAATTTTTCATGGTAAGACAGGGAAGTGACCGATAATTTTCACTTATATAAGATTTATAACGTGATATATGTGCATAATTACGTAATTTGGCCCATCCAGCCAGTTTCGCTATTTCATCATTGCTGATCTATTTCCCTCTCAGCCCCACACTCCTGCATTCTCCCCGTACTCATTCATGCCCTGACTACCTCTGCCTTGCCCATACACGAGGGGTTGGATACGGATTCCACAACTTCAACACTCTCTTGCCTTCTGCTCCATTCTAAAAGGACGACCTTCTCTTCTGAGGATGTGTCCTCTGGCCGTATACTCTTGCAATATAGGTAACAGCCTCTCCACCTCCACTTCAGCTTTGTTGGTTACACAGATTCAGCTTTGTCTTGTTTGTTTGTTATTTGTTTAAAAAACTTTAACAAATTTTTCAGGCCTAATTTTTCCTGGAACAATGAAGCTGATACGATTTATTTCATCATGTGACTCCAAGCATCCCGATACCACATCTTTAATAATCTAGTCGAATATCTTCCCAACCGTTGAGGTCAGATCAACTGGCATATAACTTCCATTCTTCTGTCTCTCTCCTTTCTTGAAGAGTGGGGTGACATCTGCAATTTTCTACTGTCCCCGTATCTAGAGATTCTTGAAAAATCATGACTAATTAATCCACAATCTCTTCGGACATCTCCTTCAGACCCCAGAGCTGAGCACCGTCTGGTCCACCTAACGTATTAACATTCAGATCCCAAGAGTCCTCTCCGTAGTAATGACAGATTCACGTATTCCTGAACCCATGGCACTCCCGAACTTGTGGCACGCTACTAGTGTCTTCCACAGTGAATACGTCCAAGAAACTAAGACAGTTCGTCCGGCATTTTCTTCTCTCACATTGCATCCTGTTTGGCATCTTTCCAGCGGTCTGATAAGCACTCGCCCGTCTCTTTTAAACTTTATGTATCTCAAGAAACATATGGTATCCATCTGAATATGATTGGCTTGCTTACTTTCGCATTCCATCTTTCCTTCCATAATGCTTTTTTGTGCCTATTAAAGGTTTTTAATAGCTTTCCAATCCTCTAACATCCCACGAATGCTTGCTCTATTACAGGGCCCACTTTCGGTTTTCTGTTGACATTGACTTCTTGTTATCCATGGTTCTGTTACCTCGCCATTAGCACACTTCTTTTTTTTCTTGGGATTTACAAATCTTGAACCTTTCGAATTACTTCCAGAAGTTCCAGCCATTGCTGCTGTTCTGTTACCCCTATCAGTGTTATTTTCCAATCAGTTCATGCAAATCTCTCTCTAATGCCTTTGTAATTGGCTTTCCTCCATCGCAATATTCACACATCTGACTTTAGGATCTCCTTCTCAAATTTCAGTGTGAATTGCGTCATATTATGATCACATTTCCATTAGTGGCCTTTCTTTATCTTAAGCTCTCGAATCAAGTCCCCTTCATTGCACGCACCCAATCCAAAATAACTGCTCCGCTGGTGGGCCCAACGTAAGCTGCTCTAAAGAGCCTGCTTGCAGGTATGCTAGAAATTCCCGCATTTGGAATCCAACAGCATTAAGATTTTCCCAATCTACCTGCATGTTGAAATTCCCTATGACAATTGCAACACTACACTTTTAGCCTGTATTTTGTATCTCCTGTTATAATTTGTTGACCTCAATCTTACTACTCTTTGGAAGTCTGTAAATAACTTCCAAGAGGAACTTCTAACCATTGCAGATCCTTAGCTCTACCCAAAAATATTCAACACCTTCCGACCCGAGGTCACCTCTTTCAAACGATGTGATTTCCCTTTTTTTTTAACCATAGCGCCATTGCACCCCTTCTGACTGTCCTTTCGGGAAAATGTGTATCCTTGGACGTTAACCTCCCAGCTATATTTTCTTTGAGTCACGATTTATTGACAGCCACAACTTCATAGCTGCTAATCTGTCACCGTGCTGCAATTCATCCACCTTGTTAGATTAACATAATTCCATCTACTGCGAGCATTCAAACAAAAGATCTTTAGCCCTGTTTTCACCCTCTTCGCTTTTGTCCTCCTTTTATATTGCAACTTATCCTATTGACTGCAATTTTGATCTATCATCAGCCTCTGTTTGCTGGGAGAGCCTCTCTTGATAAACCAGCTACTTCATGCCCAACACTGTAACACTTGTTCTCATCCACTGTCAAGTTAGTTTACTTAATTGAAATACTAATGAAAATTCCTTTATTAATTTAATCGTGTTAAATTGCTGTGTTAACTACTATAAAATTACACATATTTGGAAGTGATAATAAAGTTAAACATATTTTTTCCAATCATCTTATCTGATAAACATCCTTACTTTTGTGTCATAGAGAAGGAATGTGGGACGTTCTCCTTCGGAATCGTAAATAAGCAGTTTGTTTTTAAATGTGTTCTGTTGTGATTTCCCTGATGGGCGCATCCATTGCGCTAACACAATGTATCGTAATAGCTCAGGAGAAATGTTTGGACACTGGGCTGTCTCTGATGTGACTAATAAGCTGCTAAGATTAGTTTGGAGATTGCTTTATAAAAGCTTTCAATTCCATTATCAGTAGCTTTCGGCAGTAGAAGCTTTTTAATCGGATCGTCACGGCACACAGAGAATGGAATATCCAGCAATTTACTACATAGAGAGTGTTTATTATCCTGTACTGACCGCTATCGGTATCCCTCGTAAGTAACTGACTGGAGAATGTCTGTAATTATTTACTGCTCTATCTGCTGCTCTGTTATATATTCGCCTTAAAAACCATTACACATAGTTATTGTCTGATGAGGGATTTCGATCTTATCAGGTTTGAAATATATTCTTCTTTCTTCTTTCTTCCGTTCCTTATGGCTGTTTTCCTGGGCAACTGCAACAACCGAATTAGCACAAATATTCAAAGGTTTTATATACATCAAATGTATATATAATGTCACAGAAATTTACATCCTGAAATGCTTTTTTTTCGCAACCATCCACGAAACAGAGGAATGCCCCAAAAGAATGAATGACGATTAAATGTTAGAACCCCAAAGTTGCCGCCCCAGCTTCCCTTCCTCCCCCACATAAGCGGCAGCAAGCAACGATCCCTCTGCCCCCACCAGCAAAAAAAGCATCGGCGTCCACCACCGAACTCTCAAGCGTGAGCAAAGCGAGGGGGGATGCATAACAAACAGCTCGCTGATTTACAATGTTAAAAGTCTGTGGCGTTGTTGCTCCGAGCTCTGATCGGAAAAGATCTCCGTTATCTGGGCACACAGCCTTAGATCTTCCATCACCCACGACACACCGATCCAGACCCACGAGGTCTCGGCACTCCGAAGGCGAGCAGAGCTCTCAGATCGAGCCCTTGGCGTGCCGAGTAACTGCCAGTCGTGAAACCCCGAAAGCTGGTCCCCTTCCCGCAAAGAACCGTATTCAGCGTGCAAATCCAGGTCGGGGTCAAAAGAACGCTGAAAGGGAAAATAGAGAAATTACAGTTGGAACTAGAGCGGTTTCCAAAGATGCAAGCAAACGAGTCGGCGTTAGACGCCATTAATCCTCTTAAGCTCCTAAGCTATAGATGTATTTCTAGCGATTTGCCTTGCCCGACCTTTCACCGTATAGTTCCTTTGCACCATCATGGAACAACTGAGGATTCGTTTTCAACATAATTGTTTTAACATATTTTCAGTTGCAACAGTAACCGAAGAGAATATGACCGCTCCTTTTCCCTTTTTGGACTTGTTTTTTTACTTCTCTCATCTTAATTTGAACTCTGCGCGTTCCTGTACTCACATGTGCGACATCACAAGAAACGGTGTATCTAGGCCCACGAAATACCCACTCTCAATGCTCCCTTCGGCTTTATCAGCTACAAAGCTAGAACCAGTCCAAATGGCTGCGTCGATCAGCCGCGCCCTCTTAGATGTGCCGTGGAGTCCCGTTGCCAACAGGTGGAGATTTGCCGACTCAACTTTTATTCAGATCCTCCCTGGAATCAGAAGGATAATTTTCCTTCAGTCAGTAAACAATTTTATATAAATCCAGTAAAATTGATTGGCTTTTGTGCGCTTGAAACTAACTATTCTGTTCTTCCTTCCAGTTAATTTGATGGCTATTGTGATCCTTTGTCGTGAAAAATGCGGACTCTCCAAATGCATCACCCGTTACCTGGTGGCGATGGCATCAGCTGATTTATTGGGTGTTATCATCGGTGTTATATTGGAGCGGATCAATCATATTTATGTTTATGCGAGATTTTTGTTCATCACTCCGATTTGTGCTACGTCACTTGTCTTTAGGCTCGCAGCCACGGACTGTTCTGTCTGGCTGACAGTGTCTTTCACATTTGATCGATGTATTGCAATTTGTAGCCAAAACCTGCGTGAACGATTTTGCACTGTGAAGACGGCGACGATAGTGGTGGTGATTGTGGGCTTAGGGAGTTGTCTGAGGTGTTCGCCATTTTACTTTTCAGTGGATCATTCCGCGATTAATAATAACTTTCCATGGCGATGTACTGGCAGTGCAGATTACCGTACTTCACCAGTGTGGAAGGCTTACCAGATGTTTAATACTATTACTACACCTTTATTGCCAATCGGTTTAATTCTATTGTTCAATGTTTTAACAGTCAGTCACATCATCGCGGCAAACAGAGTCCGCCGAGGACTCCGGAGCAGCAATGACAATAAGAAGGATTCAGAGGTGGAGAACCGGAGAAAGTCATTGATTTTGCTGATCGCTCTATCAGCCAATTTCATTATATTGTGGATCCCTTTTATAGTCTCTACTATGATCTGGCAGGCTCAAAATTACCGTTATATAGATAGATACCTTAACTCGCCGAGGTTTATCCTGCAAGAGTTTGGTGTTATGTTGCAATTTCTCTGCACCTGCACCAACACGTGTATCTACACACTGTCCCAGAGGAAATTCAGGGAAGAGATGAAGACCGGAGTGAAACATCTGGTCACATTGAATGGCCGACTTTGTAGATAATCGGAAGATGAATTGTACGCTTTGTTATAATTTTCTGAACTATTTGTTGGTCTGATCAATATAACATAAATTAGCATCGTCAGGATCTTGAAGTTTGGAAGCGTGCTTTTCCATCAATGGCAGCCAAGTGACCCTCCTCAAGTGTCCCAAATAATAAACTATTGCCAATGTCAGTCTTACATCCGAGGAATTACATTTAAAATGATAGGATTAATACCGAAATCTGGCCAACGAACCACTTGATGCAAGTGTGATTCATACATTGGTAGAATTATATTCTGATTGACAGGATCATCGATCCACAGAACACGCTTGCACATCCTCTATGGCTGGCGGAGAAATGATCCTTGGACAGAACAATCCGGGGGCTGATAAACTGAGTGGGGTTTAAGTATCGGATCTCTGTTGTTCTGGTTTCAAAAATTGAGGTAACACACTGCTCTGAAGTATACACGCAGGTTGACCTGCCTTGGAGTCTTTATGAAAAGGGTTAGTATGAAAAATACATCTCCGACGTGAACCTCACAGTAAAACATTACTATACATTTGAAACGATGCTCTGATTTATCTCATCGATAAGGTTTCCTTCTACAAATCTAGTCCCGTCAAAGGCAAGCTTTATGTCCAAAATCATGGTCCAACTTCGGTGTAATATCGGCGTATTTGTAACACGTACATTTGTTTCCCATATTAGTGACACACATATTTCTTTATATTACCATCAAAATTTGTATTTTAATTAGTCACATTACCGAAAATGTGAACAGATAAGTATGACTCGGTTTCGTACCGAGGTGATATTATATTTTCAGAACTATTGTCTTCATTAGAATGAGTGAATATGGAAAGCTGGGTCAGAAAATTAATGCCTGAGACCTGACGATGGGTCTTCGACCAGAATAGTTAATTTCCAATCTTTCTCTCCTCCATTGTTACCTCACCTGCGTTTTCGTTTCTTTTTCAGATTCCCCATTCTAAAGGTTTCCTTGGTTAGATCGGGTTTTCGGGGAAATAAACAGTTTATATCAGAGGAGTTTCCCCTCAATATTATACAGGAAACGATCTTCAACCTCCAGTGTGGCGTATTTTGTATTTTCACATCTATTCTGATAAAATTGCATGAATATGCATCAAGTGAAAATTGGATAATATAGCAGTTACTTTTATTTCTGCACAGCTCATGGAAGTTATCATTTAATCTATCATCAGCACCCCGGCAGAAGTCTCACAGATCAGAGATACAGATTATTTAGACATACATCGCAGATCAGCACGGTTGCTTCTGGCTCAAGGATCCATGCCCGCCAGCAATCCGGCATTCCCCAAACTCATCACAGAATAAATTACAACTACCAATTAACATGCTCACAGTGAGAATTTTAGACTGTAGGAGGAAGGGAAGCAGACGGAGCAAGTCCATCCATATGAGCTTTCTTACGAAGGACACCGGACTCCGATGCCCCGAGCAGTCGCAGTTTCGTGCTAACAGTACTCTATCGCCGTTAAATGTATGTGTGCATTTTCAAGCGTTTGATAGTGTTAACAATGACTTAGGGTTTCTTCAAAATGTGAATGTGTTTCAAGTACTTTACGTGAATATCTACAATACACATGTATTAGTTAAATATATCAAAAGACTTTTGAAGATTTATTAGGCCTATGTAACTAGATAATGAAACCTTACCAAGAAGAAAATGTTCATGTACAAGCCGAAGTAGTTTCCTCTGCCGCTCAATACTGTTCCGTCATCTCACACGTCAGAAGGTTTCTTACTTTGAAAATGGGGCTCTCGTTTTACCATATCGTCCCGGAGTGCAAATGACTCTATCTGATTGTTTAATTTCATTTTTCAAGTTTGTTTGTAAACATTGCAAGAGGCTGTACATTTTTCTCTTATTGCGCCATGCGTCTCTAACTTTTTATCTAACGGTACCTCTTTTTGAGTTACGAACTCTCACAAGCCATATATTCCATTATATTTAACCAAAAAGCAGAGTCTAAAATGAAACGTACAGCCACCTTTCCGATAACCTAGAAGATTTAAAAACAACACTCTGGGTTAGCTGTCCGGTTCCGACAGCCACAAACAATGGCCGATTTATTTTTCTTTTTAGTTTTATCTAAACTTAATATATGTTGCTTGCCACTTTATGCCAATTTCTTAAATACGGACTATTTGCCTTTTTAATGCATATGCAATTATTACATTAGCTTCTAAATCTGTTTTACTGAGATTAAATTATAATCAGTAATGCTCGGTTTTCCAACAATACTTACTGACTTACTAACCATGACACCACAAGGGACGCAAGGAGGGTTCTCCATCTACGTCTGCACATTTCGTCGCATACAGATATAGAAGGATTCTTCATTGCGGTTTTCATAACACCTTTTAAAAAGTCAGCAAAGTTAGGACCAGGAAGACCGGTGGACCACTGTTAACCTGGTCAATACAGTTTGAACTATGACCCTCCCAAGATACAGGGCACAAGCCAACATGGCTTCTAAATCAATGTGGCACGCAAGCCTCGAAACCCTATGATAAGGTTATGATCGTTTGGGGAATGTTTCCACATTACTGGATATAAAATAGTATGTATCTCGATTTCTCTACAGATCCTTTTAAATCGATCATCCAAAAATCCCTCCTCCACCTGGTTGCAGCTAACTTTCAAATGTTCAAAGGTTCGAAGGTTAACTTAACATCAAAGTGTACAACTCTGAGATGATACTTCTCCAGACATCGACGAAACAGAGAAAGAAAAGAGCAGAATCACGATCATCAACCCCCCAAATCCTTCCTACCCGCACGAAAAAAAAGATCAAAAACCGAACAGCACGTCGACCCCAAAATTCCCGTCGCCCAGGCACAAAACAACGAGAAAGGTCGGGTGAAAAACATATTATATTAATACCTATAAGACTGTTAAAAGTCCCGTTTCACATGTCCATATCCAAAACGGAGAGAACCTGGTTCACATTCTCCAGGCATAGCGGTCCACATTTCCTTCTCGAGCAGCATGCCATTTGACCAACGCTGAAAAGTAAGTTTATCCGCTCCGACAGCAGCCCGTTACCCAGCTATCAAAAGGCAGTCTTCTCTCTCCGGAGCAGAACAGTTTCACCAGCAATCAAAAGGCAGGCAGCCGGCGCTAACCGTCCGTATTCGCCTCGATGGTTCAATCTCTCTCGTCACTTTAATCGGCGAACGAGGAAGACTTTAATCGGCGAAGTGAATTCGAACATCGTTTTGCGCTCGACATGCAGCCTTCTCGCCACGACACGCTACCACTGTCTCCCGGAATAAGAGACTGCAGGGCGCTGAAACCCAATGACGATCGCCAAAGTGCATCACATGTTCCAACAGTTTCAGAATCAAATTCAAGGCGAAAAGCAATTGTAAAGGACATAAAAGAACATACTTAGCTTCATGATCTATCCAGAGATGTCAACCAAAGTGTATCCTCGGTGCTGTAGGTTATTATGTAACAAAGACTTCGAATATCCCAATTGATGCTGCATCAGCATAACACTGTCAGGCTATAAATAGAATTCACCAATGCTGTCGCCACTGTTACAAATTTAAGTCTTTCTGTTTAAATTCTTCCTATCCCCTCCCCTGAACTACTCTCAGTGTCTCCACAAACACGAAATTAAAATTTCTGCTTTACTATTTTTACCTTAACTTCTCAGCCTCCCGCTATAGAAACGACATTACTAGATTCTTCTACTTGCTCATTCATGGGAATCGTTTCTACAGATGCTGGATCTGACCCCTCACAATCAAAACACATGTGGAGCTGTTTCAATACCAAGGAAATAACTCAGTCAGTGAAAGTTCATTGCTCGATGCAAAAAAAACTTTGAGACTATTTCCCATGTCAGTCTTACATCCGCAGAATTACATTTAAAATGATAGGATTAATACTGAAATCTGGCCAACGAACCACTTGATGCAAGTGTGATTCATACATTGGTAGAATTATATTCTGATTGACAGGATCATCGATCCACTGAACACGCTTGCATATCCTCTATAGCTGGCGGAGAAATGAACTTTGGACATAACAATCCGGTGGCTGATAAAGTGAGTGGGGTTTAAGTATCGGATCTCCGTTGTTCTGGTTTCAAAAATTGAGGTAACACGCAGTTCTCTGAGAAAGAGAAGTATACACGCAGGTTGACCTGCCTTGGAGTCTTTATGAAAGGGATTAGTATGAAAAATGCATCTCCGACGTGAACCTCACAGTAAAACATCGCTATAAATTTGAAGCGATGCTGTGATTTATCTCATCGATAAGGTTTCCTTCTACAAATCTAGTCGCGTCAAAGGCAAGCTTTATGTCCAAAATAATGGTCCAACTTCGGTGTAATATCGGCGAATTTGTAAAACGTACATTTGTTTCCCATATTTGTGACACACATATTTCTTTATATTACCATCAAAATATGTATTTTAATTAGTCACATTACCGAATTTGTGGACAGATCAGTATGACTCTGTTTCGCACCGAAGTGATATTATATTTTCAGAACTATTGTCTTCATTAGAATGAGTGAATATGGAAAGCTGGGTCAGAAAATTAATGCCTGAGACCTGACGATAGGTCTTCGACCAGAATAGTTAATTTCCTTTCTTTCTCTCCTCCATTGTTACCACACCTGCGTTTTCGTTTCTGTTTCAGATTCCCCATTCTAAAGGTTACCTTGGTTAAATTGGGTTTTCGGGGAAATAAACAGTTTATATCAGAGGAATTTCCCCTCAATATTATACAGGAAACGATCTTCAACCTCCAGTGTGGCGTATTTTGTATTTTCACACTATTCTGATAAAATTGCATGAATATTCATCAAGTGAAAATTGGATAATTTTCCAATTCCCCAAACTCGTCACAGAATAAATTACAACTACCAATTAACATGCTCACAGTGAGAATTTTAGACTGTGGGAGGAAAGGAAGCACACGGAGAAAGTCCATGCATATGAGCTTTCTTCGGAAGGACACCGGACTCCGATGCCCCGAGCAGTCGCAGTTTCGTGCTAACAGTACTCTATCGCGGTTAAATGTATGCGTGCATTTTCAAGCGTTTGATAGTGTTAACAATGACTTATGGTTTCTTCAAAATGTGAATGTGTATCAGGTACTTTACGAGAATATCTACAGTACACGTGCATTAGTTAAATATATCAAAAGACTTTTGAAGTTTTTTTAGGCCTACGTAATTAGATAATGAAACCTTACCAAGAAGAAAATGTTTCGGTTCAAGCCGAAGTAGTTTCCTCTGCCGCTCAATACTGTTCCGTCATTTCGCACGTCAGAAGGTTTCTTAATTTGAAAATGGGGCTCTCGTTTTACCATATCGTCCCGGAGTGCAAATGACTCTATCTGATTGTTGAATTTCATTTTTCAAGTTTGTTTGTAAACATTGCAAGAGGCTGTACATTTTTCTCTTATTGCAACATGCGTCTTTTACTTTTTATCTAACAGTACCTCTTTTTGAATTACGAACTCTCACCAGCCATATATTCCATTATATTTAACCAAAAAGCAGAGTCTAAAGTGAAACGTACAGCCACCTTTCCGATAGCCTAGAAGATTTAAAAACAACACTCTGGGCTAGTTGTCCGGTTCCGACAGCCATAAACAATGGCCGATTTTTTTTTCTTTTTAGTTTTATCTTAACTTAATATATATTGCTTGCCACTTTGTGCCAATTTCTTAAGTACGGACTATTTGTCATTTTAATGCATATGCAATTATTACATTAGCTTCTAAATCTGTTTTACTGAGATTAAATTGTAATCAGTAATGCTCGGTTTTCCAACAATACTTACTGACTTACTGACCATGACACCACAAGGGAAGCAATGAGGGTTCTCCATCTACGTCTCCACATTCCTTCGCATACAGATATAGAAGGATTCTTCATTGCTGTTTTCATAACACCTTTTAAAAAGTCAGCAAAGTTAGGACCAGGAAGACCGGTGGACCACTGTTAACCTGGTCAATACCCTTTGAACTATGACCCTCCCAAGATACAGGGCACAAACCAACATGGCTTCCAAATCAATCTGGCACGCAAGCCTCGAAACCCTATGATAAGGTTATGATCGTTTGGGGAATGTTTCCACATTACTGGATATAAAATAGTAAGTATATCGTTTTCTCTACAGATGCTTTTAACTCGATCATCCAAAATCCCTCCTCCACCTGGTTGCAGCTAACTTTCAAATGTTCAAAGGTTCGAAGGTTAACTTAACATCAAAGTGTACAACTCTGAAATGATACTTCTCCAGACATCGACGAAACAGAGAAAGAAAAGAGCAGAATCACGATAATCAAACCCCCAAATCCTTCCTACCCGCACGAAAAAAAAGATCAAAAACCGAATAGCACGTCGACCCCAAAATTCCCGTCTCCCAGGCACAAAATAACGAGAAAGATCGGGTGAAAAACTTATTATATTAAAACCTATAAGACTGTTAAAAGTCCCATTTCGCATGTCCATATCCAAAACGGAGAGAACCTAGTTCACATTCTCCAGGTACAGCGGTCCACATTTCCTTCTCGAGCAGCATGCCATTTGACCAACGCTGAAAAGTAAGTTTATCCGCTCCGACAGCAGCCCGACACCCAGCGATCAAAAGGCAGTCTCCTCTCTCCGGAGCAGAACAATTTCACCAGCAATCAAAAGGCAGGCAGCCGGAGCTAACCGTCCGTATTCGCCTCGATGGTTCAATCTCTCTCGTCACTTTAATCGGCGAACAAGGAAGACTTTAATCGGCGAAGTGAATTCGAACATCGTTTTGCGCTCGACCTGCAGCCTTCTCGCCACGACGCGCTACCACTGTCTCCCGGAATAAGAGACTGCAGTGCGCTAAAACACCATGACGATCTCCAAAGTGCATCAACTGTTCCAACAGTTTCAGAATCAAATTCAAGGCGAAAAGCAATTGTAAAGGACATAAAAGAACATACTCAGCTTCATGATCTCTCCAGAGATGTCAACCAAAGTGCATCCTCGGTGCTGTAGGTTATTATGTAACAAAGACTTCGAATATCCCAATTGATGCTGCATCAGCATAACACTGTCAGGCTATAAATAGAATTCACCAATGCTGTCGCCACTGTTACAAACTTAAGTCTTTCTGTTTAAATTCTTCCTATCCCCTCCCCTGAACTACTCTCAGAGTCTCCACAAACACGAAATTAAAATTTCTGCTTTACTATTTTTACCTTAACTCCTCAGCCTCCTGCAATAGAAACGACATCACTAGATTCTTCCATGGGAATTCTCATTCATGGGAATCGTTTCTACAGATGCTGGATCTGACCCCTCACAATCAAAACACATATGGAGCTGTTTCAATACTAAGGAAATACCTCAGTCAGTGAAAGTTCATTGCTCAATGCAAAAAAAAAACTTTGAGACTTTTGTCATCACTTCCGATATTTCCACTACATTTCTCACTTTTCCCTCAGCCTGACTGGCCAATTTACATGTCCGTTGCATGCATTCTTGCTGCCCTCAGTTGCCGCCAGCATTTTGATAGTGAGCTATGTAAAGCAGATTATCACATAATACGCCAAAGGCCTATCAGTGTACTAGATATACATGGCATTCCTGTTGGAAATAACCGTCCAAAACTCGCCGTCTGGATGGGCCACACAGCCCAGCAAGAAACATATCCCCTTGTATTTTATTTTCGTTCTCCTTTCGCTTCTACCGTCGTGTCAAAGGAGTAGCATCCTTAGGTTCCGCTCAAACGGGTTCAAGAAGTTATTGCTGTACGACCATCAGGAACATTATCAGCGTGGGCAACTTTATGCACCTCAACTCTGTACAGATTGCAGAATGTACGAACTCACTTTCAAGGACCTTGCAAATCCATAGGATCATAGTGTGATGTTGAGGAGTAATAGCTGTTTATCTACCTGGTGGTGTGAATCATGAGGGTCATGTGGTAATGACAACAGCTGATTTCATGGGTGTTATCATTGGCGTTCTACAAGAGCGGATCAATAAATATTACTGTTTTGCCAATGCTCTGTTCATCTCTCCGATTTGTGATACGACGCTTGCGTTTCGGCTCGCACTTCTGGACAGTTCTGTATGGCTGACGGTGGCTTTCACATTTGATTGATGTGTTGCAAAGGCTGCAGAAGCGAGTTTGCACCGGGAGGACGCCGATTACAACGGTAGTGATTGTGGGCATAGGAGGTTTTCTAAGGTATACTCCATTTCTCTTTGCAGCAGCAATTTTCTCGGTTATTGACAATGTTCCATGGCGCTGTATTCTCAGTGCAGACTACGTTACTTCAGCAGTGTGAGCAGTTTATCAGATGTTTAATAGGACCATGACGCCATTTTTCCCAATCGGTTTAATTCTGTTATTCAATGCTTAAACAGTCAGACATGTTATCGGAACAAACAGAGTCCACCGAGGTCTCCGGAACAGCAATGACAATTTTATTTATTGCGGATCACCTTTATAGTCTCTGCTATGATCAGGCAATCTCTGAATTAAATTTACACAGACAGACATCTTAATTCGCCGTCGTTTATCTTGCAGGAGTTTCGGTGCATTTTGCAATTTCTCTGCACCTGCACCAACACGTGTATCTACACCCTGTCCCAGCGGAAATTCAGGGGAGAGGTGAAGAAAGGTGAACCGTCTCCAGTGTCAGCACATGTTTTCCAACATAAAGCAGCATATACTTTCAAAGATAAACCTCCTGAGAATATTCGTATTAAGGCCTCACCAGTGTGTTATAAAGCCTCGAAATTACAACCTTGCTTTTTCTTTTTAATACTCTTGGGGTGAATGCTAACATCGCATTTGCATTGCTCACAACCGACTCAATCTGCAAATTAACCTTCAGGTAATTCTGCACAAGGACTGAATGTCCCTTTGCGCCTCCGATTTTTGAATTTCCTTTCCGTTTATTTCTGCTAGCAAAATGCATGACCACACACTTCCCGACACTATATTCCATCTGCTACACTTTACCCATTTTCCTAATCTCTAAACCTTCTGTAGCCTCTCTACTTCCTCAAAACTACCTATCCCTCCACCTATCTTCGTAGCGTCCGCAAGGTTTTCAACAAAGCCATCAATTACTTCATCCAACTTCTTTACATAAATAATGAAACAATAAGCAGTTGCACACGCGAGCAACTACGGAACACCACGAGCCACGATCAACCAACCAGAAAAGGCTCCCTTTATTTCTACATTTTCCCTCCTGCCAATAACCCTCAGCTTAATCCAAGAAAAAAATCTTTCCAGTAATACCATAGGCTCATAGCTTGGTAACCAGCTTCAGGTGTGGCATTTATCTTCTGAAAATGCAAGAACATTTCTCCTTTTCTTCTTTTCTCCAACCGATTCTCCTTTGCCTGTCCTGCTTCGAACTTATTCAAAGAAATCCAAATGTTTGTCAGGCAAGATTTTGCCTTGAGTAATCAATGCTGACTATGGCTTCTTTTATCATTTGCCTCCAAGTACTCTGACACCTCATCATTATCAAACGACTCACCACTTCTCAACGACTGTGGTCAGTCCATCTGGCCTTTAATATCCTCACTTCGGTCTCTCTCCTTTCCCGAGCTGTGGAGTCACACTTGCAATGTTCCAGTGTTCCAGAACGATTCTTGAATACATATATATATATTTTTTTGTTTTCCTGAAAGATCATTACAAATGCCTCAACGATCTCACCAGCTACCTCTTTAAGAACCCTGGGCTGTACTCTATCGGGTCCAGGTGACTTATCTACTTTTCTGATGACATTCTCTGTATCAACGGCATCTTCACACATTTATGACTTCTTACAGCCTAGAAGGTCGACGCACTGCTGCAGTATTCCACAGTGATTACTGATGTAAAACACTTATTCAGTTCGTCCGTCATTTCCTTGTCTCCACTACGATTAACTAGCAGCGTTTTCCAGCGGTCCGATATTCACTCTCGGGTCTCCTTTCCACTTAATATACCTAAAGATGTTACTGTATACGTTTAAACATTACTTTCCTTTTCAATTTTTGTCCTTACCAATCATCTAACCCTACTATCTGTGCTGCATTATAATTCATCCATTTAACTTTAATGTTAGACATAACTTCACTTATTAACCACAATTGTGTGATTTTGCCATTAGAATATCTCTTCCTCTTTGGAGTGTGTACATCCTCTGCCTCCGAATTGCTTCCAGAATTTCTGGCAATTTCTGCTCTACCGTTATCTCAATCAGTGTTCTTCTGCAGTAATTTCTGGTCAACTCCTCTCTCCTGCCTCTGTAATTCCCGTACTTCTGTGTTATGCTGATACATCTGACCTCAGCTTCTACTTCTCAAATTTTAATGCGAACTCCATCATATTATAATCACTTTTTCTGAAGGGTTCTTCTACTCTCTGCACACCTCATCCAAAACAGTTGGTCTCCCAGTCGCCTCAGACATGAACTGGTCTAAAAACTATCTTGGAGGCATTCTAGAAATCTCACCTCTTGGGATCCAACAACAGCTTTATTTTTCTAATCTACCTGCCTTTAACATTCTCCCATGGGTGTCTGGATATAACTCCCATTAGGGTATTTTTACACTTGCAATTCCTTACCCACAACTATTTAACACCTTCCGACGCTATGCGACCCTTTTCAAATCACTTGACTTCATTTTTTTTGCCAGTAGCTCTCTAGGCCATACCCTCTACCTGTACTTTCGATATGATGTGTATACAAACTTTTGTACATGGGCATTAGCCTCCCAGCTATAAGCTTCTCTGAGTCACGATTTAGTGGTAAGACAGGGAAGTGACCGCGAATTTTCACTTATATAAGATTTATAACGTGATATATGTGCATAATTACGTAATTTGGCCCATCCAGCCAGTTTCGCTATTTCATCATTGCTGATCTATTTCCCTCTCAGCCCCACACTCCTGCATTCTCCCCGTACTCATTCATGCCCTGACTACCTCTGCCTTGCCCATACACGAGGGGTTGGATACGGATTCCACAACTTCAACACTCTCTTGCCTTCTGCTCCATTCTAAAAGGACGACCTTCTCTTCTGAGGATGTGTCCTCTGGCCGTATTCTCTTGCAATATAGGTAACAGCCTCTCCACCTCCACTTCAGCTTTGTTGGTTACACAGATTCAGCTTTGTCTTGTTTGTTTGTTATTTGTTTAAAAAACTTTAACAAATTTTTCAGGCCTAATTTTTTCTGGAACAATGAAGCTGATACGATTTATTTCATCATGTGACTCCAAGCATCCCGATACCACATCTTTAATAATCTAGTCGAATATCTTCCCAACCGTTGAGGTCAGATCAACTGGCATATAATTTCCATTCTTCTGTCTCTCTCCTTTCTTGAAGAGTGGGGTGACATCTGCAATTTTCTACTGTCCCCGTATCTAGAGATTCTTGAAAAATCATGACTAATTCATCTACAATCTCTTTGGACATCTCCTTCAGACCCTAGAGCTGAACAACGTCTGGTCCAGGTAACGTATTAACATTCAGATCCCAAGAGTCCTCTCCGTAGTAATGACAGATTCACGTATTCCTGAACCCCTGGCACTCCCGAACTAGTGGCAAGCTGCTAGTGTCTTCCACAGTGAATACGTCCAAGAAACTAAGACAGTTCGTCCGGCATTTTCTTCTCTCACATTGCATCCTGTTTGGCATCTTTCCAGCGGTCTGATAAGCACTCGCCCGTCTCTTTTAAACTTTATGATTCTCAAGAAACATATGGTATCCATCTGAATATGATTGGCTTGCTTACTTTCGCATTCCATCTTTCCTTCCATAATGCTTTTTTGTGCCTATTAAAGGTTTTTAATAGCTTTCCAATCCTCTAACATCCCACGAATGCTTGCTCTATTACAGGGCCCACTTTCGGTTTTCTGTTGACATTGACTTCTTGTTATCCATGGTTCTGTTACCTCGCCATTAGCACACTTCTTTTTTTTCTTGGGATTTACAAATCTTGAACCTTTCGAATTACTTCCAGAAGTTCCAGCCATTGCTGCTCTTCTGTTACCCCTATCAGTGTTATTTTCCAATCAGTTCATGCAAATCTCTCTCTAATGCCTTTGTAATTGGCTTTCCTCCATCGCAATATTCACACATCTGACTTTAGGATCTCCTTCTCAAATTTCAGTGTGAATTGCGTCATATTATGATCACATTTCCATCAGTGGCCTTTCTTTATCTTAAGCTCTCGAATCAAGTCCCCTTCATTGCACGCACCCAATCCAAAATAACTGCTCCGCTGGTGGGCCCAACGTAAGCTGCTCTAAAGAGCCTGCTTGCTGGTATGCTAGAAATTCCCGCATTTGGAATCCAACAGCATTAAGATTTTCCCAATCTACCTGCATGTTGAAATTCCCTATGACAATTGCAACACTACACTTTTAGCCTGTATTTTGTATCTCCCGTTATAATTTGTTGACCTCAATCTTATTACTCTTTGGAAGTCTGTAAATAACTTCCAAGAGGAACTTCTAACCATTGCAGATCCTTAGCTCTACCCAAAAATATTCAACACCTTCCGACCCGAGGTCACCTCAGTCAAACGATGTGATTTCCCTTTTTTTTAACCATAGCGCCATTGCACCCCTTCTGACTGTCCTTTCGGGGAAATGTGTATCCTTGGACGTTAACCTCCCAGCTATATTTTCTTTGAGTCACGATTTATTGACAGCCACAACTTCATACCTGCTAATCTGTCACCGTGCTGCAATTCATCCACCTTGTTTGTTTAACATAATTCCATCTACTGCGAGCATTCAAACAAAAGACCTTTAGCCCTGTTTTCACCCTCTTCGCTTTTGTCCTCCTTTTATATTGCAACTTATCCTATTGACTGCAATTTTGATCTATCATCAGCCTCTGTTTGCTGGGAGAGCCTCTCTTGATAAACCAGCTACTTCATGCCCAACACTGTAACACTTGTTCTCATCCACTGTCAAGTTAGTTTACTTAATTGAAATACTAATGAAAATTCCTTTATTAATTTAATCGTGTTAAATTGCTGTGTTAACTACTATAAAATTACACATATTTGGAAGTGATAATAAAGTTAAACATATTTTCTCCAATCATCTTATCTGATAAACATCCTTACTTTTGTGTCATAGAGTAGGAATGTGGGACGTTCTCCTTCGGAATCGTAAATAAACAGATTGTTTTTAAATGTGTTCTGTTGTGATTTCCCTGATGGGCGCATCCATTGCGCTAACACAATGTATCGTAATAGATCAGGAGAAATGTTTGGACACTGGGCTGTCTCTGATGTGACTAATAAGCTGCTAAGATTAGTTTGGAGATTGCTTTATAAAAGCTTTCAATTCCATTATCAGTAGCTTTCGGCAGTAGAAGCTTTTTAATCGGATCGTCACGGCACACAGAGAATGGAATATCCAGCAATTTACTACATAGAGAGTGTCTATTATCCTGTACTGACCGCTATCGGTATCCCTCGTAAGTAACTGACTGGAGAATGTCTGTAATTATTTATTGCTTTATCTGCTGCTGTCTATTATATTCGCCTTAAAAACCATGACACATAGTTATTGCCTGATGAGGGATTTCGATCTTATCAGGTTTGAAATATATTCTTCTTTCTTCTTTCTTCCTTTCCTTATGGCTGTTTTCCTGGTCAACTGCAACAACCGAATTAGCACAAATATTCAAAGGTTTTATATACCTCAAATGTATATATAATGTCAGAGAAATTTACATCCTGAAATGCTTTTTTTTCGCAACCATCCACGAAACAGAGGAATGCCCCAAAAGAATGAATGACAATTAAATGTTACAACCACAAAGTTGCCGCCCCAGCTTCCCTTCCTCCCCCGCATAAGCGGCAGCAAGCAACGATCCCTCTGCCCCCACCAGCAAAAAAAGCATCGGCGTCCACCACCGAACTCTCAAGCGTGAGCAAAGCGAGGGGGGATGCATAACAAACAGCTCGCTGATTTACAATGTTAAAAGTCTGTGGCGTTGTTGTTCCGAGCTCTGATCCGAAAGATCTCCGGTCTCTGGGCACACAGCCTTAGATCTTCCATCACCCTCGACACACCGATCCAGACCCACGAAGTCTCGGCACTCCGAAGGCGAGCAGAGCTCTCAGATCGAGCCCTTGGCGTGGCGAGTAACTGCCAGTCGTGAAGCCCCGAAAGCTGGTCCCCTTCCCACAAAGAACCGTATTCAGCGTGCAAATCCAGGTCGGGGTCAAAAGAACGCTGAAAGGGAAAATAAAGAAATTACAGTTGGAACTGGAGCGGTTTCCAAAGATGCAAGCAAACGAGTCGACGTTAGACGCCATTAATCCTCTTAAGCTCCTAAGCTATAGATGTATTTCTAGCGATTTACCTTGCCCGACAATCATGCAACAACTGAGGATTCGTTTTCAACATAATTGTTTTAATATATTTTCAGTTGCAACAGTAACCGAAGATAATATGACCGTTCCTTTTCCCTTTTTGGACTTGTTTTTTTACTTCTCTCATCTTAATTTGAACTCTGCGCGTTCCTGTACTCACATGTGCGACATCACAAGAAACGGTGTAACTAGGCCCACGAAATACCCACTCTCAATGCTCCCTTCGGCTTTATCAGCTACAAAGCTAGAACCAGTCCAAATGGCTGCGTCGATCAGCCGCTCTCTCTTAAATGTGCCATGGAGTCCCGTTGCCAACAGCTGGAGATTTACCGACTCAACTTTTATTCAGATCCTCCCTGGAATCAGAAGGATAATTTTCCTTCAGTCAGTAAACAATTTTATATAAATCCAGTAAAATTGATCGGCTTTTGTGCGCTTGAAACTAACTCTTCCGTACTTCCTTCCAGTTAATTTGATGGCTATTGTGATCCTTTGTCGTGGAAAATGCGGACTCTCCAAATGCATCACCCGCTACCTGGTGGCAATGGCATCAGCTGATTTACTGGGTGTTATCATCGGTGTTATATTGGAGCGGATCAATACGTTTATGCGAGATTTTTGTTCATCACTCCGATTTGTGCTACGTCAGTTGTCTTTAGGCTCGCAGCCACGGACTGTTCTGTCTGGCTGACAGTGACTTTCACATTTGATCGATGTATTGCAATTTGTAGCCAAAACCTGCGTGAACGATTTTGCACTGTTAAGACGGCGACGATAGTGGTGGTGATTGTGGGCTTAGGGAGTTGTCTAAGGTGTTCGCCATTTTACTTTTCAGTGGATCATTCCGCGATTAATAATAACTTTCCATGGCGATGTACTGGCAGTGCAGATTACTTTACTTCACCAGTGTGGAAGGCTTACCAGATGTTTAATACTATTACTACACCTTTATTGCCAATCGGTTTAATTCTATTGCTCAATGTGTTAACAGTCAGACATATTATGGCGGCAAACAGAGTCCGCCGAGGACTCCGGAGCAGCAATGACAATAAGAAGGATTCAGAGGTGGAGAACCGGAGAAAGTCAATGATTTTGCTGTTCGCTCTATCAGCCAATTTCATTTTATTGTGGATCCCCTGTATAGTCTCTACTATGATCTGGCAAGCTCAAAATTACCGTTATACGGACAGATACCTTAACTCGCCGAGGTTTATCCTGCAAGAGTTTGGGTTTATGCTGCAATTTCTCTGCACCTGCACCAACACGTGTATCTACACACTTTCCCAGAGGAAATTTAGGGAAGAGATGAAGGAAGGAGTGAAACATCTGGTCACATTGAATGGCTGACTTCGTAGATAATCGGAAGATGCATTGTACGCTTTGTTATAATTTTTTGAACTATTTGTTGGTCTGATCAATATAACATAAATTAGCATCGTCAGGAGCTTGAAGTTTGGAAGCGTGCTTTTCCATCAATGGCAGCCAAGTGACCCTCCTCAAGTGTCCCAAATAATAAACTATTGCCCATGTCATTCTTACATCCGCAGAATTACATTTAAAATGATAGGATTAATACCGAAATCTGGCCAACGAACCACTTGATGCAAGTGTGATTCATACATTGGCAGAATTATATTCTGATTGACAGGATCATCGATCCACTGAACACGCTTGCACATCCTCTATGGCTGGCGGAGAAATGAACCTTGGACAGAACAATCCGGTGGCTGATAAAGTGAGTGGGGATTAAGTATCGGATCTCCGTTGTTCTGGTTTCAAAAATTGAGGTAACACGCTGTTCTCTGAGAAAGAGAAGTATACACGCAGGTTGACCTGCCCTGGAGTCTTTATGAAAGGGATTAGTATGAAAAATGCATCTCCGACGTGAACCTCACAGTAAAACATCGCTATACATTTCAAGCGATGCTGTGATTTATCTCATCGATAAGGTTTCCTTCTACAAATCTAGTCGCGTCAAAGGCAAGTTTTATGTCCAAAATCATGGTCCAACTTCGGTGTAATATCGGCGTATTTGTAACACGTACATTTGTTTCCCATATTTGTGACACACATATTTCTTTATATTACCATCAAAATATGTATTTTAATTTGTCACATTACCGAATTTGTGATCAGATCTGTATGACTCTGTTTCGTACCGAGGTGATATTATATTTTCAGAACTATTGTCTTCATTAGAATGAGTGAATATGGAAATTTGGGTCAGAAAATTAATGCCTGAGACCTGACGATAGGTCTTCGACCAGAATAGTTAATTTCCTTTCTTTCTCTCCTCCATTGTTACCTCACCTGCGTTTTCGTTTCTGTTTCAGATTCCCCATTCTAAAGGTTACCTTGGTTAGATTGGGTTTTCGGGGAAATAAACAGTTTATATCAGAGGAGTTTCCCCACAATATTTTACAGGGAACGATCTTCAACCTCCAGTGTGGCGTATTTTGTATTTTCACATCTATTCTGATAAAATTGCATGAATATGCATCAAGTGAAAATTGGATAATATAGCAGTTACTTTTATTTCTGCACAGCTCAGGGAAGTTATCATTTAATCTATCATCAGCACCCCGGCAGAAGTCTCACAGATCAGAGATACAGATTATTTAGACATACACCGCAGATCAGCACGTTTGCTTCTGGCTCAGGGATCCATGCCCGCCAGCAATCCAGCATTCCCCAAACTCATCACAGAATAAATTACAACTACCAATTAACATGCTCACAGTGAGAATTTTAGACTGTGGGAGGAAAGGAAGCAGACGGAGAAAGTCCATCCATATGAGCTTTCTTACGAAGGACACCGGACTCCGATGCCCCGAGCAGTCGCAGTTTCGTGCTAACAGTACTCTATCGCGGTTAAATGTATGCGTGCATTTTCAAGCGTTTGATAGTGTTAACAATGACTTATGGTTTCTTCAAAATGTGAATGTGTATCAGGTACTTTACGAGAATATCTACAGTACACGTGCATTAGTTAAATATATCAAAAGACTTTTGAAGTTTTTTTAGGCCTACGTAGTTAGATAATGAAACCTTACCAAGAAGAAAATGTTTATGTTCAAGCCGAAGTAGTTTCCTCTGCCGCTCAATACTGTTCCGTCATTTCACACGTCAGAAGGTTTCTTAATTTGAAAATGGGGCTCTCGTTTTACCATATCGTCCCGGAGTGCAAATGACTCTATCTGATTGTTGAATTTCATTTTTCAAGTTTGTTTGTAAACATTGCAAGAGGCTGTACATTTTTCTCTTATTGCAACATGCCTCTTTTACTTTTTATCTAACAGTACCTCTTTTTGAATTACGAACTCTCACCAGCCATATATTCCATTATATTTAACCAAAAAGCAGAGTCTAAAATGAAACGTACAGCCACCTTTCCGATAAACTAGAAGATTTAAAAACAACACTCTGGACTAGTTGTCCGGTTCCGACAGCCATAAAAAATGGCCGATTTATTTTTCTTTTTAGTTTTATCTAAACTTAATATATGTTGCTTGCCACTTTATGCCAATTTCTGAAATACGGACTATTTGCCATTTTAATGCATATGCAATTATTACATTAACTTCTAAATCTGTTTTACTGAGATTAAATAATAATCAGTAATGCTCGGTTTTCCAACAATACTTACTGACTTACTGACCATGACGCCACAAGAGAAGCAAGGAGGGTTCTCCATCTACGTCTGCACATTCCTTCGCATACAGATATAGAAGGATTCTTCATTGCGGTTTTCATAACAACTTTTAGAAAGTCAGCAAAGTTAGGATCAGGAAGACCGGTGGACCACTGTTAACCTGGTCAATACCCTTTGAACTATGACCCTCCCAAGATACAGGGCACAAGCCAACATGGCTTCCAAATCAATGTGGCACGCAAGTCTCTAAACCCTATAGTAAGGTTATGATCATTTGGGAAATGTTTCCACATTACTGGATATAAAATAGTAAGTATCTCGTTTTCTCTACAGATGCTTTTAACTCGATCATCCAAAATCCCTCCTCCACATGGTTACAGCTAACTTTCAAATGTTCAAAGGTTCGAAGGTTAACTTAACATCAAAGTGTACAACTCTGAAATGATAGTTCTCCAGACATCGACGAAACAGAGAAAGTAAAGAGCAGAATCACGATCTTCAACCCCCCAAATCCTTCCTACCCGCACGAAAAAAAAGATCAAAAACCGAATAGCACGTCGACCCCAAAATTCCCGTCTCCCAGGCACAAAACAACGAGAAAGGTCGGGTGAAAAACATATTATATTAAATCCTATAAGACTGTTAAAAGTCCCGTTTCACATGTCCATATCCAAAACGGTGAGAACCTGGTTCACATTCTACAGGCATAGCGGTCCACATTTCCTTCTCGAGCAGCATGCCATTTGACCAACGCTGAAAAGTAAGTTTATCCGCTCCGACAGCAGCCCGTTACCCAGCGATTAAAAGGCAGTCTTCTCTCTCCGGAGCAGAACAGTTTCACCAGCAATCGAAAGGCAGGCAGCCGGCGCTAACCGTCCGTATTCTCCTCGATGGTTCAATCTCTCTCGTCACTTTAATCGGCGAACGAGGAAGACTTTAATCGGCGAAGTGAATTCGAACATCGTTTTGCGCTCGACCTGCAGCCTTCTCGCCACGACACGCTACCACTGTCTCCCGGAATAAGAGACTGCAGAGCGCTGAAACACCATGACGATCTCCAAAGTGCATCACATGTTCCACCAGTTTCAGAATCAAGGCGAAAAGCAATTGTAAAGGACATAAAAGAACATACTCAGCTTCATGATCTCTCCAGAGATGTCAACCAAAGTGCATCCTCGGTGCTGTAGGTTATTATGTAACAAAGACTTCGAATATCCCAAATGATGCTGCATCAGCATAACACTGTCAGGCTATAAATAGAATTCACCAATGCTGTCGCCACTGTTACAAACTTAAGTCTTTCTGTTTAAATTCTTCCTATCCCCTCCCCTGAACTTCTCTCAGTGTCTCCACAAACACGAAATTAAAATTTCTGCTTTACTATTTTTACCTTAACTCCTCAGCCTCCTGCAATAGAAACGACATCACTAGATTCTTCCATGGGAATTCTCATTCATGGGAATCGTTTCTAAAGATACTGGATCTGACCCCTCACAATCAAAACACATGTGGAGCTGTTTCAATACCAAGGAAATAACTCAGTCAGTGAAAGTTCATTGCTCAATGCAAAAAAAAACTTTGAGACTTTTGTCATCACTTCCGATATTTCCACTACATTTCTCACTTTTCCCTCAGCCTGACTGGCCAATTTACATGTCCGTTGCATGCATGCTTGCTGCCCTCAGTTGCCGTCAGCATTTTGATAGTGAGCTATGTAAAGCAGATTATCATATAGTACGCCAAAGGCCTATCAGTGTACTAGATATACATAGCATTCCTGTTGGAAATAACCGTCCAAAACTCGCCGTCTGGATGGGCCACATAGCCCAGCAAGAAACATATCCCCTTGTATTTTATTTTCGTTCTCTTTTCGCTTCTACAATCGTGGAAAAGGTGTAGCATCCTTAGGTTCCGCTCAAACGGGTTCAAGAAGTTATTGCTGTACGACCATCAGGAACATTATCAGCGTGGACAACGTTATGCACCTCAACTCCGTACAGATTGCAGAATGTACGAACTCACTTTCAAGGACCTTGCAAATCCATAGGATCATAGTGTGATGTTGAGGAGTAATAGCTGTTTATCTACCTGGTGGTGTGAATCATGAGGGTCATGTGGTAATGACAACAGCTGATTTCATGGGTGTTATCATTGGCGTTCTACAAGAGCGGATCAATAAATATTACGGTTTTGCCAATGCTCTGTTCATCTCTCCGATTTGTGATACGACGCTTGCGTTTCGGCTCGCACTTCTGGACTGTTCTGCATGGCTGACGGTGGCTTTCACATTTGATTGATGTGTTGCAAAGGCTGCAGAAGCGAGTTTGCACCGGGAGGACGCCGATTACAATGGTAGTGGTTGTGGGCATAGGAGGTTTTCTAAGGTATTCTCCATTTCTCTTTGCAGCAGCAACTTTTGCGGTTATTGACAATGTTCCATGGCGCTGTATTCTCAGTGCAGATTACGTTACTTCACCAGTGTGAGCTGTTTATCAGATGTTTAATAGGACCATGACGCCATTATTCCCAATCGGTTTAATTCTGTTATTCAATGCTTAAACAGTCAGACATGTTATCGGAACAAACAGAGTCCACCGAGGACTCCGGAACAGCAATGACAATTTTATTTATTGCGGATCACCTTTATAGTCTCTAATATGATCAGGGAATCTCTGAATTACTTTTACACAGACAGATATCTTAATTCGCCGTCGTTTATCTTGCAGGAGTTTGGGTGCATGCTGCAATTTCTCTGCACCTGCACCAACACCTGTATCTACACCCTGTCCCAGAGGAAATTCAGGGGAGAGGTGAAGAAAGGTGAACCGTCTCCAGTGTCAGCACATATTTTCCAACATAAAGCAGTATATACTTTCAAAGATAAACCTCCTGAAAATATTCGTATTAAGGCCTCACCAGTGTGTTATAAAGCCTCGAAATTACAACCTTGCTTTTTCTTTTTAATACTCTTAGGGTGAATGCTAACATCGCATTTGCGTTGCTCACAACCGACTCAATCTGCAAATTAACCTTCAGGTAATTCTGCACAAGGACTGAATGTCCCTTTGCGCCTCCGATTTTTGAATTTCCTTTTCGTTTATTTCTGCTAGCAAAATGCATGACCACACACTTCCCGACACTATATTCCATCTGCTACACTTTACCCATTTTCCTAATCTCTAAACCTTCTGTAGCCTCTGTACTTCCTCAAAACTACCTATCCCTCCACCTATCTTCGTAGCGTCCGCAAGGCTTTCAACAAAGCCATCAATTACTTCATCCAACTTCTTTACATAAATAATGAAACAATAAGCAGTTGCACACGCGAGCAACTACGGAACACCACGAGCCACGATCAACCAACCAGAAAAGGCTCCCTTTATTTCTACATTTTCCCTCCTGCCAATAACCCTCAGCTTCATCCAAGAAAAAAATCTTTCCAGTAATACCAAAGGCTCATAGTTTGGTAACCAGCTTCAGGTGTGGCATTTATCTTCTGAAAATGCAAGAACATTTCTCCTTTTCTTCTTTTCTCCAACCGATTCTCCTTTGCCTGTCCTGCTTCGAACTTATTCAAAGAAATCCAAATGTTTGTCAGGCAAGATTTTGCCTTGAGGAATCAATGCTGACTATGGCTTCTTTTATCTTTTGCCTCCAAGTACTCTGACACCTCATCATTATCAAACGACTCACCACTTCTCAACGACTGTGGTCAGTCCATCTGGCCTTTAATATCCTCACTTCGGTCTCTCTCCTTTCCCAAGCAGTGGAGTCACACTTGCAATGTTCCAGTGTTCCAGAACGATTCTTGAATATATATATATATATTTTTTGTTTTCCTGAAAGATCATTACAAATGCCTCAACGATCTCACCAGCTACCTCTTTAAGAACCCTGGGCTGTACTCTATCGGGTCCAGGTGACTTATCTACTTTTCTGATGACATTCTCTGTATCAACGGCATCTTCACACACTTATGACTTCTTACAGCCTAGAAGGTCGACGCACTGCTGCAGTATTCCACAGTGATTACTGATGTAAAACACTTATTCAGTTCGTCCGTCATTTCCTTGTCTCCACTACGATTAACTAGCAGCGTTTTCCAGCGGTCCGATATTCACTCTCGGGTCTCCTTTCCACTTAATATACCTAAAGATGTTACTGTATCCGTTTAAACATTACTTTCCTTTTCCATTTTTGTCCTTACCAATCATCTAACCCTACTATCGGTGCTGCATTATAATTCATCCATTTAACGTTAATGTTAGACATAACTTCACTTATTAACCACAATTGTGTGATTTTGCCATTAGAATATCTCTTCCTCTTT
The DNA here is from genome assembly GCF_048418815.1 of Hemitrygon akajei. NCBI lineage: Eukaryota > Metazoa > Chordata > Chondrichthyes > Myliobatiformes > Dasyatidae > Hemitrygon > Hemitrygon akajei. Next base: position 32,362,048 of record NC_133147.1, read on the forward strand.
GGAGTGTGTACATCCTCTGCCTCCGAATTGCTTCCAGAATTTCTGGCAATTTCTGCTCTACCGTTATCTCAATCAGTGTTCTTCTGCAGTAATTTCTGGTCAACTCCTCTCTCCTACCTCTGTAATTCCCGTACTTCTGTGTTATGCTGATACATCTGACCTCAGCTTCAACTTCTCAAATTTTAATACGAACACCATCATATTATAATCACTTTTTCTGAAGGGTTCTTCTACTTTAAGCTCTCTGAACACCTCATCCAAAACAGTTGGTCTCCGAGTTGCCTCAGACATGAACTGCTCTAAAAACTATCTTGGAGGCATTCTAGAAATCTCACCTCTTGGGATCCAACAACAGCTTTATTTTTCTAATCTACCTGCCTTTATCATTCTCCCATGACTATTTTGATATTGTTCTTTTCGCATGTTGTAATTTTTGACGTGTGTTAGTTTGTAGACCCAAAGCTTACTACTGCATGGGTGTCTGGATATAACTCCCATTAGGGTATTTTTACATTTGCAATTCCTTACCCACAAATATTTAACACCTTCCGACGCTATGCGACCCCTTTCAAATCACTTGACTTCATTTTTTTTTGCCAGTAGCTCTTTGGGCCATACCCTCTACCTGTACTTTCGGTATGATGTGTATACAAACTTTTGTACATGGGCATTAGCCTCCCAGCTATAAGCTTCTTTGAGTCACGATTTAGTGATCCGCACAACGTCATTCCTGCCAATCTGTAACTGTGCCTCAAGTTCATCTAACCGTATTCCGTGTACTGCGTGCATTGAAACAAAGTACCTTCAGTCCTTTGTCAAAGTTCGATATGCCTTGCCGAATCTGCGCAAACTGCTGGAGTAGTGGAAACGTTGCCATGCTCTCTTGGTAATTACACTGACCTGCTGGGCCCAGGACAGCTTCTCGGAAACAATAACAGCGGGGAATGCAATATTCCTGATCCTCTGAGTCACAAACGAAACGCTGGAATAATAGGGGGCTAGCTACATAACTGTGTGGTGCACCCGTGCTGATGGAAATCATGCAGGAGACGCTGTTGCAAAACCGAACTGATGGGCTCGTTCAAAATGACAATTTTTCATGGTAAGACAGGGAAGTGACCGATAATTTTCACTTATATAAGATTTATAACGTGATATATGGGCATAATTACGTAATTTGGCCCATCCAGCCAGTTTCGCTATTTCATCATTGATGATCTATTTCCCTCTCAGCCCCAAACTCCTGCATTCTCCCCGTATCCATTCATGCCCTGACTACCTCTGCCTTGCCCATACACGCGGGGTTGGATACGGATTCCACAAATTCAACACTCTCTTGCCTTCTGCTCCATTCTAAAAGGACGACCTTCTCTTCTGAGGATGTGTCCTCTGGCCGTATACTCTTGCAATATAGGTAACAGCCTCTCCACCTCCACTTCAGCTTTGTTGGTTACACAGATTCAGCTTTGTCTTGTTTGCTTGTTATTGGTTTAAACAACTTTAACAAATTTTTCAGGCCTAATCTTTCCTGGAACAATGAAGTTGATACGATTTATTTCATCATGTGACTCCAAGCATCCCGATACCACATCTTTAATAATCCAGTCGAATATCTTCCCAACCGTTAAGGTCAGATCAACTGGCATATAACTTCCATTCTTCTGTCTCTCTCCTTTCTTGAAGAGTGGGGTGACATCTGCAATTTTCTACTGTCCCCGTATCTAGAGATTCTTGAAAAATCATGAATAATTAATCCACAATCTCTTCGGACATCTCCTTCAGACCCCAGAGCTGAGCACCGTCTGGTCCAGGTAACGTATGAACATTCAGATCCCAAGAGTCCTCTCCGTAGTAATGACAGATTCACGTATTCCTGAAACCCTGCCACTCCCGAACTAGTGGCAAGCTGCTAGTGTCTTCCACAGTGAATACGTGCAAGAAACTGAGACAGTTCGTCCGGCATTTTCTTCTCTCACATTGCATCCTGTTTGGCATCTTTCCAGCGGTCTGATAAGCACTCGCCCGTCTCTTTTAAACTTTATGTATCTCAAGAAACATATGGTATCCATCTGAATATGATTGGCTTGCTTACTTTCGCATTCCATCTTTCCTTCCATAATGCTTTTTTGTGCCTATTAAAGGTTTTTAATAGCTTTCCAATCCTCTAACATCCCACGAATGCTTGCTCTATTACAGGGCCCACTTTCGGTTTTCTGTTGACATTGACTTCTTGTTATCCATGGTTCTGTTACCTCGCCATTAGCACACTTCTTTTTTTTTCTTGGGATTTACAAATCCTGAACCTTTCGAATTACTTCCAGAATTTCCAGCCTTTGCTGCTCTTCTGTTACCCCTATCAGTGTTTTTTTCCAATCAGTTCATGCAAATCTCTCTCTGATGCCTTTGTAATTGGCTTTTCTCCATCGCAATATTCACACATCTGACTTTAGGATCTCCTTCTCAAATTTCAGTGTGAATTGTGTCATATTATGATCACATTTCCATCAGTGGTCTTACTTTATCTTAAGCTCTCGAATCAAGTCCCCTTCATTGCACCGCATCCAATCCAAAATAACTGCTCCGCTGGTGGGCCCTCCGTAAGCTGCTCTAAATATCTGCTTGCAGGTATGCTAGAAATTCCCGCATTTGGAATCCAACAGCATTAAGATTTTCCCAATCTACCTGCATGTTGAAATTCCCTATGACAATTGCAACACTACACTTTTAGCCTGTATTTTGTATCTCTTGTTATAATTTGTTGACCTCAATCTTACTACTCTTTGGAAGTCTGTAAATAACTTCCAAGAGGAACTTCTAACCATTGCAGATCCTTAGCTCTACCCAAAAATTTTCAACACCTTCCGACCCGAGGTCACCTCAATCAAACGATGTGATTTCCATTTTTTTTTTAACCATAGCGCCATTGCACCCCTTTTGCCTGTCCTTTCGGGAAAATGTGTATACTTGGACGTTACCCTCCCAGCTATATATTCTTTGAGTCACGATTTATTGATAGCCACAACTTCATAGCTGCTAATCTGTCACCGTGCTGCAATTCATTCACCTTGTTTGATTAACATCTACTGCGAGCATTCAAACAAAACACCTTTAGCCCTGTTTTCACCCTCTTCGCTTTTGTCCTCCTTTTATATTGCAACTCATCCTATTGACTGCAATTTTGATCTATCATCAGCCTCTGTTTGCTGGGAGAGCCTCTTCTGATAAACCAGCTATTTCATGCCCAACACTGTAACACTTGTTCTCATCCACTGTCAAGTTAGTTTACTTAATTGAGATACTAATGAAAATTACTTTATTAATTTAATCGTGTTAAATTGCTGTGTTAACTACTATAAAATTATACATATTTGGAAGTGATAATAAAGTTAAACATATTTTCTCCAATCATCTTATCTGATAAACATCCTTACTTTTGTGTCATAGAGAAGGAATGTGGGACGTTCTCCTTCGGAATCGTAAATAAACAGATTGTTTTTAAATGTGTTCTGTTGTGATTTCCCTGATGGGCGCATCCATTGCGCTAACACAATGTATCGTAATAGCTCAGGAGAAATGTTTGGACACTGGGCTGTCTCTGATGTGACTAATAAGCTGCTAAGATTAGTTTGGAGATTGCTTTATAAAAGCTTTCAATTCCATTATCAGTAGCTTTCGGCAGTAGAAGCTTTTTAATCGGATCGTCACGGCACACAGAGAATGGAATATCCAGCAATTTACTACATAGAGAGTGTTTATTATCCTGTACTGACCGCTATCGGTATCCCTCGTAAGTAACTGACTGGAGAATGTCTGTAATTATTTATTGCTCTATCTGCTGCTCTCTATTATATTCGCCTTAAAAACCATGACACATAGTTATTGCCTGATGAGGGATTTCGATCTTATCAGGTTTGAAATATATTCTTCTTTCTTCTTTCTTCCGTTCCTTATGGCTGTTTTCCTGGTCAACTGCAACAACCGAATTAGCACAAATATTCAAAGGTTTTATATACTTCAAATGTATATATAATGTCAGAGAAATTTACATCCTGAAATGCTTTTTTTTTTCGCAACCATCCACGAAACAGAGGAATGACCCAAAAGAATGAATGACAATTAAATTTTAGAACCCCAAAGTTGCCGCCCCAGCTTCCCTTCCTCCCCCGCATAAGCGGCAGCAAGCAACGATCCCTCTGCCCCCACCAGCAAAAAAAGCATCGGCGTCCACCACCGAACTCTCAAGCGTGAGCAAAGCGAGGGGGGAGGCATAACAAACAGCTCGCTGATATACAATGTTAAAAGTCTGTGGCGTTGTTGTTCCGAGCTCTGATCCGAAAGATCTCCGGTCTCTGGGCACACAGCCTTAGATCTTCCATCACCCACGACACACCGATCCAGACCCACGAGGTCTCGGCACTCCGAAGGCGAGCAGAGCTCTCAGATCGAGCCCTTGGCCAGTAACTGCCAGTCGTAAAACCCCGAAAGCTGGTCCCCTTCCCGCAAAAAACCGTATTCAGCGTGCAAATCAAGGTCGGGGTCAAAAGAACGCTGAAAGGGAAAATAGAGAAATTACAGTTGGAACTGGAGCGGTTTCCAAAGATGCAAGCAAACGAATCGACGTTAGACGCCATTAATCCTCTTAAGCTCCTAAGCTATAGATGTTTTTCGAGCGATTGACCTTGCCCGACCATCATGCAACAACTGAGGATTCGTTTTCAACATAATTGTTTTAATATATTTTCAGTTGCAACAGTAACCGAAGGTAATATGACCGCTCCTTTTCCCTTTTTGGACTTGTTTTTTTACTTCTCTCATCTTAATTTGAACTCTGCGCGTTCCTGTACTCACATGTGCGACATCACAAGAAACGGTGTATCTAGGCCCACGAAATACCCACTCTCAATGCTCCCTTCGGCTTTATCAGCTACAATCGCGATACAATCGATCAGCCGCGCCCTCTTAAATGTGCCGTGGAGTCCCGTTGCCAACAGCTGGAGATTTGCCGACTCAACTTTTATTCAGATCCTCCCTGGAATCAGAAGGATAATTTTCCTTCAGTCAGTAAACAATTTTATATAAATCCAGTAAAATTGATCGGCTTTTGTGCGCTTGAAACTAACTCTTCCGTTCTTCCTTCCAGTTAATTTGATGGCTATTGTGATCCTTTGTCGTGGAAAATGTGGACTTTCCAAATGCATCACCCGCTACCTGGTGGCAATGGCATCAGCTGATTTACTGGGTGTTATCATCGGTGTTATATTGGAGCGGATCAATCATATTTACGTTTATGCGAGATTTTTGTTCATCACTCCGAATTGTGCTACGTCAGTTGTCTTTAGGCTCGCAGCCACGGACTGTTCTGTCTGGCTGACAGTGTCTTTCACATGTGATCGATGTATTGCAATTTGTAGCCAAAACCTGCGTGAACGATTTTGCACTGTGAAGACGGCGACGATAGTGGTGGTGATTGTGGGCATAGGGAGTTGTCTAAGGTGTTCGCCATTTTACTTTTCAGTGGATCATTCCGCGATTAATAATAACTTTCCATGGCGATGTACTGGCAGTGCAGATTACTTTACTTCACCAGTGTGGAAGGCTTACCAGATGTTTAATACTATTACTACACCTTTATTGCCAATCGGTTTAATTCTATTGTTCAATGTTTTAACAGTCAGTCACATCATCGCGGCAAACAGAGTCCGCCGAGGACTCCGGAGCAGCAATGACAATAAGAAGGATTCAGAGGTGGAGAACCGGAGAAAGTCAATGATTTTACTGTTCGCTCTATCAGCCAATTTCATTATATTGTGAATCCCTTTTATAGTCTCTACTATGATCTGGCAGGCTCAAAATTACCGTTATACAGACAGATACCTTAACTCGCCGAGGTTTATCCTGCAAGAGTTTGGGTTTATGTTGCAATTTCTCTGCACCTGCACCAACACGTGTATCTACACACTGTCCCAAAGGAAATTCAGGGAAGAGATGAAGACCGGAGTGAAACATCTGGTCACATTGAATGGCCGACTTTGTAGATAATCGGAAGATGAATTGTACGCTTTGTTATAATTTTCTGAACTATTTGTTGGTCTGATCAATATAACATAAATTAGCATCGTCAGGAGCTTGACGTTTGGAAGCGTTCTTTTCCATCAATGGCAGCCAAGTGACCCTCCTCAAGTGTCAAAATCATGGTCCAACTTCGGTGTAATATCGGCGAATTTGTAACACGTACATTTGTTTCCCATATTTGTGACACACATATTTCTTTATATTACCATCAAAATATGTATTTTAATTTGTCACATTACCGAATTTGTGATCAGATCGGTATGACTCTGTTTCGTAGCGAGGTGATATTATATTTTCAGAACTATTGTCTTCATTAGAATGAGTGAATATGGAAAGCTGGGTCAGAAAATTAATGCCTGAGACCTGACGATAGGTCTTCGACCAGAATCGTTAATTTCCTTTCTTTCTCTCCTCCATTGTTACCTCACCTGCGTTTTCGTTTCTGTTTCAGATTCCCCATTCTAAAGGTTACCTTGGTTAGATTGGGTTTTCGGGGAAATAAACAGTTTATATCAGAGGAGTTTCCCCTCAATATTATACAGGAAACGATCTTCAACCTCCAGTGTGGCGTATTTTGTATTTTCACATCTATTCTGATAAAATTGCATGAATATGCATCAAGTGAAAATTGGATAATATAGCATTTACTTTTATTTCTGCACAGCTCACGGAAGTTATCATTTAATCTATCATCAGCACCCCGGCAGAAGTCTCACAGATCAGAGATACAGATTATTTAGACATACACCGCAGATCAGCACGGTTGCTTCTGTCTCAGGGATCCATGCCCGCCCGCAATCCGGCATTCCCCAAACTCATCACAGAATAAATTACAACTGCCAATTAACATGCTCACAGTGAGAATTTTAGACTGTGGGAGGAAAGGAAGCACACGGAGAAAGCCCATGCATATGAGCTTTCTTACGAAGGACACCGGACTCCGATGCCCCGAGCAGTCGCAGTTTCGTGCTAACAGTACTCTATCGCCGTTAAATGTATGCGTGCATTTTCAAGCGTTTGATAGTGTTAACAACGACTTATGGTTTCTTCAAAACGTGAATGTGTTTCAGGTACTTTACGAGAATATCTACAGTACACGTGCATTAAATATATTAAAAGACTTTTGAAGTTTTTTTAGGCCTACGTAATTAGATAATGAAACCTTACCAAGAAGAAAATGTTTATGTTCAAGCCGAAGTAGTTTCCTCCGCCGCTCAATACTGTTCCGTCATTTCGCACGTCAGAAGGTTTCTTAATTTGAAAATGGGGCTCTCGTTTTACCATATCGTCCCGGAGTGCAAATGACTCTATCTGATAGTTGAATTTCATTTTTCAAGTTTGTTTGTAAACATTGCAAGAGGCTGTACATTTTTCTCTGATTGCAACATGCCTCTTTTACTTTTTATCTAACAGTACCTCTTTTTGAATTACGAACTCTCACCAGCCATATATTCCATTATATTTAACCAAAAAGCAGAGTCTAAAATGAAAAGTACAGCCACCTTTCCGATAACCTAGAAGATTTAAAAACAACACTCTGGGCTAGTTGTCCGGTTCCGACAGCCATAAACAATGGCCGATTTATTTTTCTTTTTAGTTTTATCTAAACTTAATATATGTTGCTTGCCACTTTATGCCAATTTCTTAAATACGGACTATTTGCCATTTTAATGCATATGCAATTATTACATTAGCTTCTAAATCTGTTTTACTGAGATTAAGTAATAATCAGTAATGCTCGGTTTTCCAACAATACTTACTGACTTACTGACCATGACGCCACAAGAGAAGCAAGGAGGGTTCTCCATCTACGTCTGCACATTCCTTCGCATACAGATATAGAAGGATTCTTCATTGCGGTTTTCATAACACCTTTTAAAAAGTCAGCAAAGTTAGGACCAGGAAGACCGGTGGACCACTGTTAACCTGGTCAATACCCTTTGAACTATGACCCTCCCAAGATACAGGGCACAAGCCAACATGGCTTCCAAACCAATGTGGCACGCAAGCCTCTAAACCCTATAATAAGGTTATGATCGTTTGGGAAATGTTTCCGCATTACTGGATATAAAATAGTAAGTATATCGTTTATATTAAAACCCATAAGACTGTTAAAAGTCCCATTTCGCATGTCCATATCCAAAACGGAGAGAACCTAGTTCACATTCTCCAGGCACAGCGGTCCACATTTCCTTCTCGAGCAGCATGCCATTTGACCAACGCTGAAAAGTAAGTTTATCCGCTCCGACAGCAGCCCGATACCCAGCGATCAAAAGTCAGTCTTCTCTCTCCGGAGCAGAACAGTTTCACCAGCAATCAAAAGGCAGGCAGCCGGCGCTAACCGTCCGTATTCGCCTCGATGGTTCAATCTCTCTCGTCACTTTAATCGGCGAACGAGGAAGACCTTAATCGGCGAAATGAATTCGAACATCGTTTTGCGCTCGACCTGCAGCCTTCTCGCCACGACACGCTACCACTGTCTCCCGGAATAAGAGACTGCAGAGCGCTGAAACACCATGACGATCTCCAAAGTGCATCACAAGTTCCACCAGTTTCAGAATCAAGGCGAAAAGCAATTGTAAAGGACATAAAAGAACATACTTAGCTTCATGATCTATCCAGAGATGTCAACCAAAGTGTATCCTCGGAGCTGTAGGATATTATGTAACAAAAACTTCGAATATCCCAATTGATGCTGCATCTGCATAACACTGTCAGGCTATAAATAGAATTCACCAATGCTGTCGCCACTGTTACAAACTTAAGTCTTTCTATTTAAATTCTTCCTATCCCCTCCCCTGAACTGCTCTCAGTGTCTCCACAAACACGAAATTAAAATTTCTGCTTTACTATTTTTACCTTAACTCCTCAGACTCCTGCAATAGAAACGACATCACTAGATTCTTCTACTTGCTCATTCATGGGAATCGTTTCTACAGATACTGGATCTGACCCCTCACAATCAAAACACATGTGGAGCTGTTTCAATACCAAGGAAATACCTCAGTCAGTGAAAGTTCATTGCTCAATGCAAAAAAAAAACTTTGAGACTTTTGTCATCACTTCCGATATTTCCACTACATTTCTCACTTTTCCCTCATCTTGACTGGCCAATTTACATGTCCTTTGCATGCATGCTTGCTGCCCTCAGTTGCCGCCAGCATTTTGATAGTGAGCTATGTAAAGCAGATTATCACATAATACGCCAAAGGCCTATCAGTGTACTAGATATACATAGCATTCCTGTTGGAAATAACCGTCCACAACTCGCCGTCTGGATGGGCCACACAGCCCAGCAAGAAATATATCCCCTTGTATTTCATTTTCGTTCTCTTTTCGCTTCTACCGTCGTGTCAAAGGTGTGGCATCCTTAGGTTCCGCTCAAACGGGTTCAAGAAGTTATTGCTGTACGACCATCAGGAACATTATCAGCGTGGACAACGTTATGCACCTCAACTCTGTACAGATTGCAGAATGTACGAACTCACTTTCAAGGACCTTGCAAATCCATAGGATCATAGTGTGATGTTGAGGAGTAATAGCTGTTTATCTACCTGGTGGTGTGAATCATGAGGGTCATGTGGTAATGACAACAGCTGATTTCATGGGTGTTATCATTGGCGTTCTACAAGAGCGGATCAATAAATATTACGGTTTTGCCAATGCTCTGTTCATCTCTCCGATTTGTGATACGACGCTTGCGTTTCGGCTCGCACTTCTGGACAGTTCTGTATGGCTGACGGTGGCTTTCACATTTGATTGATGTGTTGCAAAGGCTGCAGAAGCGAGTTTGCACCGGGAGGACGCCGATTACAATGGTAGTGATTGTGGGCATAGGAGGATTTCTAAGGTATTCTCCAATTCTCTTTGCAGCAGCAACTTTCGCGGTTATTGACAATGTTCCATGGCGCTGTATTCTCAGTGCAGATTACGTTACTTCACCAGTGTGAGCAGTTTATCAGATGTTTAATAGGAGCATGACGCCATTATTCCCAATCGGTTTAATTCTGTTATTCAATGCTTAAACAGTCAGATATGTTATCGGAACAAACAGAGTCCGCCGAGGACTCCGGAACAGCAATGACAATTTTATTTATTGCGGATCACCTTTATAGTCTCTACTATGATCAGGCAATCTCTGAATTACTTTTACACAGACAGATATCTTAATTCGCAGTCGTTTATCTTGCAGGAGTTTGGGTGCATGCTGCAATTTCTCTGCACCTGCACCAACACGTGTATCTACACCCTGTCCCAGAGGAAATTCAGGGGAGAGGTGAAGAAAGGTGAACCGCCTCCAGTGTCAGCACATGTTTTCAAACATAAAGCAGCATATACTTTCAAAGATAAACCTCCTGAGAATATTCGTATTAAGGCCTCACCAGTGTGTTATAAAGCCTCGAAATTACAACCTTGCTTTTTCTTTTTAATACCCTTGGGGTGAATGCTAACATCGCATTTGCATTGCTCACAACCGACTCAATCTGCAAATTAACCTTCAGGTAATTCTGCACAAGGACTGAATGTCCCTTTGCGCCTCCGATTTTTGAATTTCCTTTCCGTTTATTTCTGCTAGCAAAATGCATGACCACACACTTCCCGACACTATATTCCATCTGCTACACTTTACCCATTTTCCTAATCTCTAAACCTTCTGTAGCCTCTCTACTTCCTCAAAACTACCTATCCCTCCACCTATCTTCGTAGCGTCCGCAAGGTTTTCAACAAAGCCATCAATTACTTCATCCAACTTCTTTACATAAATAATGAAACAATAAGCAGTTGCACACGCGAGCAACTACGGGACACCACGAGCCACGATCAACCAACCAGAAAAGTCTCCATTAATTTCTACATTTTCCCTCCTGCCGATAACCCTCAGCTTAATCCACGAAAAAAATCTTCCCAGTATTACCATAGGCACATAGCTTGGTAACCAGCTTCAGGTGTGGCATTTATCTTCTGAAAATGCAAGAACATTTCTCCTTTTCTTCTTTTCTCCAACTGATTCTCCTTTGCCTGTCCTGCTTCGAACTTATTCAAAGAAATCCAAATGTTTCTCAGGCAAGATTTTGCCTTGAGGAATCAATGCTGACTATGGCCTCTTTTATCATTTGCCTCCAAGTACTCTGACACCTCATCATTATCAAACGACTCACCACTTCTCAACGACTGTGGTCAGTCCATCTGGCCTTTAATTTCCTCCCTTCGGTCTCTCTCCTTTCCCGAGCAGTGGAGTCACACTTGCAATGCTCCAGTGTTCCAGAACGATTCTTGAAAACATGTGCCGAACATGTCCCCACCTTAGAAATTACCTAGGGTTACCCTCTATCTTTCTAAGCTCCATGTACCTATCCAGGAGTCTCTTAAAAGACCCTATCATATCTGCCTCCACCACCATCGCCGGCAGCCCATTCCACACACTCACCACTCTCTGCATAAAAAATTTACCCCTGACATCTCCTCTGTACCTGCTTCCAAACACCTTAACACTGTACCCTCTCGTGCTAGCCATTTCAGCCCTGGGAAAAAGCCTCTGACTATCCACACGATCAATGCCTCTCATCACCTTGTACACCTCTATCAGGTCACCTCTCATTCCCCGTCGTTCCAGGGAGAAAAGGCCGAGTTCACTCAATCTATTCTCACAAGGCGCGCTCCCCAATCCTGGCAAAATCCTTGTAAATCTCGTCTGCACCCTTTCTATGGTTTCCACGTCCTTCCTGTAGTGAGGCGACCAGTAAGTTTGTTTTCCTGAAAGATCATTACAAATGCCTCAACGATCTCACCAGCTACCTCTTTAAGAACCCTGGGCTGTACTCTATCGGGTCCAGGTGACTTATCTATTTTCTGATGACATTCTCCGTATCAACGGCATCTTCACACACTTATGACTTCTTACAGCCTAGAAGGTCGACGCACTGCTGCAGTATTCCACAGTGATTACTGATGTAATAGACTTATTCAGTTCGTTCGTCATTTCCTTGTCTCCACTACGATTAACTAGCAGCGTTTTCCAGCGATCCGATATTCACTCTCGGGTCTCCTTTCCACTTAATATACCTAAAGATGTTACTGTATCCGTTTAAACATTACTTTACTTTTCCATTTTTGTCCTTACCAATCATCTAACCCTACTATCTGTGCTGCATTATAATTCATCCATTTAACTTTAATGTTAGCCATAAATTCACTTGTTAACCACAATTGTGTGATTTTGCCTTTAGAATATCTCTTCCTCTTTGGAGTGTGTACATCCTCTGCCTCCGAATTGCTTCCAGAATTTCTGGCAATTTCTGCTCTACTGTTATCTCAATCAATGCTCTTCTGCAGTAATTTCTGGTCAACTCCTCTCTCCTGCCTCTGTAATTCCCGTACTTCTGTTTTATGCTGATACATCTGACCTCAGCTTCAACTTCTCAAATTTTAATGCGAACTCCATCATATTATAATCACTTTTTCTGAAGGGTTCTTCTACTTTAAACTCTCTGAACACCTCATCCAAAACAGTTGGTCTCCGAGTCGCCTCAGACATGAACTGCTCTAAAAACCATCTTGGAGACATTCTAGAAATCTCACCTCTTGGGATCCAACAACAGCTTTATTTTTCTAATCTACCTGCCTTTATCATTCTCCCGTGACTATTTTGAAATTGTTCTTTTCGCATGTTGTAATTTTTGACGTGTGTTAGTTTGTAGACCCAAAACTTACTACTGCATGGGTGTCTGGATATAACTCCCATTAGGGTATTTTTACACTTACAATTCCTTACCTCTACCCTCAACTATTTAACACCTTCCGACGCTATGCGACCCCTTTCAAATCACTTGACTTCATTTTTTTTTGCCAGTAGCTCTCTAGGCCATACCCTCTACCTGTACTTTCGATATGATGAGTATACATGGGCATTAGCCTCTCAGCTATAAGCTTCTTTGAATCACGATTTTGTGATACGCATAACGTCATACCTGCCAATCTGTAACTGTGCCTCAAGTTCATCTAACCGTATTCCGTACCTTCAGTCCTTTGTCAATGTTCGATATGCCTTGCCGAATCTGCGCAAACTGCTGGAGTAGTGGAAACATTGCTATGCTCTCTTGGTAATTACACTGACCTGCTGGGCGCAGGACAGCTTCTCGGAAACAATAACAGCGAGGAATGCAATATTCCTGATCCTCTCAGTCACAAACGAAACGCTGGTATAGAAGGGGGCTAGCTACATAACTGTGTGGTGCACCCGTGCTGATGGAAATCATGCAGGAGACGCTGTTGCAAAACCGAACTGATGGGCTCGTTCAAAATGACAATTTTTCATGGTAAGGCAGGGAAGGGACCGCGAATTTTCACGTATATAAGGTTTATAACGTGATATATGGGCATAATTACGTAATTTGGACCATCCAGCCAGTTTCGCTATTTCATCATTTCCCTCTCAGCCCCAAACTCCTGTCTTCTCCCCATATCCCGTCATGCCTAGACAACCTCTGCCTTGCCGCTACGCAAGGATACGGATTCCACAAATACACCACTCTCTTGCCTTCAGCTCCGTTCTAAAGGGACGCCCTTCTCTTCTGAGGATGTGTCCTCGGGACGTATACTCTTGCAATATAGGTAACAGCCTCTCCACCTCCACTTCAGCTTTGTTGGTTACACAGATTCAGCTTTGTCTTGTTTTGCTTGCTATTTCTTTAAACAATTTCAACACATTTTTCAGGCCTAATTTTTCCTGGAACAATGAAGCTGATACGATTTATTTCATCATGTGACTCCACGTATCCCGATACCACATCTTTAATAATCCAGTCGAATATCTTCCCAACCGTTGAGGTCAGATCAACTGGCATATAATTTCCATTCTTCTGTCTCTCTCCTTTCTTGAAGAGCGAGATGACCTCTGCAATTTTCTGCTGTCCCCGTATCTAGAGATTCTTGAAAAATCATGAATAATTAATCTACAATCTCTTTGGACATCTCCTTCAGACCCCAGAGCTGAGCACCGTCTGGTCCAGGTAACGTATCAACATTCAGATCCCAAGAGTCCTCTCCGTAGTAATGACAGATTCACGTATTCCTGAACCCCTGGCACTCCCGAACTTGTGGCACGCTGCTAGTGTCTTCCACAGTGAATACGTGCAAGAAACTGAGACAGTTCGTCCGGTATTTTCTTCTCTCACATTGCAACCTGTTTGGCATCTTTCCCAGCGGTCTGATAAGCACTCGCCCGTCTCTTCTAAACTTTATGTATCTCCAGAAACATATGATATCCATCTGAATATGATTGGCTTGCTTACTTTCGCATTCCATCTTTCCTTCCATAATGCTTTTTTGAGCCTATTAAAGGTTTTTAAAAGCTTTCCAATCCTCTAACATCCCACGAATGCTTGCACTATTACAGGGCCCACTTTCGGTTTTCTGTTGACATTGACTTCTTGTTATCCATGGTTCTGTTACCTCGCCATTAGCATACTTCTTTTTTTTTCTTGGGATTTACAAATCCTGAACCTTTCGAATTACTTCCAGAATTTCCAGCCATTGCTGCTCTTCTGTTACCCCTATCAGTGTTATTTTCCAATCAGTTCATGCAAATCTCTCCCTAATGCCTTTGTAATTGGCTTTCCTCCATCGCAATATTCACACATCTGACTTTAAGGTCTCCTTCTCAAATTTCAATGTGAATTGTGTCATATTATGATCACACTTCCATCAGTGGTCTTTCTTTATCTTAAGCTCTCGAATCAAGTCCCCGTCTTTGCACCGCACCCAATCCAAAATAACTGCTCCACTGGTGTGCCCAACGTAAGCTGCTTTAATGAGCCATCTTGCAGGCATGCTAGAAATTCCCGCCTTTGGAATCCAACCCCATTAAGATTTTCCCAATCTACCTGCATGTTGAAATTCCCTGTGACAATTGCAACACTACCCCTTTAGGCTGTATTTTGAATCTCCTGTTATAATTTGTTGACCTCAATCTTACTATTGTTTGGAAGTCTGTATATAACTTCCAAAAGGGACTTTTAACCATTGTAGTTCCTTAGCTCTACCCAAAACTACTCAACACCTTCCGATCCGAGGTCACCTCTATCAAACGATGTGATTTCCCTTTTTTTTAAAACCATAGCGCCATTGCACCCCTTCTGCCTGTCCTTTCGGGAAAATGTGTATCCTTGGACGTTAACGTCACAGCTATATATTCTTTGAGTCACGATTTATTGACAGCCACAACTTCATATCTGCTAATCTGTCACCGTGCTGCAATTCATTCACCTTGTTTGATTAACATAATTCCATCTACTGCGAGAATTCAAACAAAACACCTTTAGCCCTGTTTTCACCCTCTTCGCTTTTGTCCTCCTTTTATATTGCAACTCATCCTATTGACTGCAATTTTGATCTATCATCAGCCTCTGTTTGCTGGGAGAGCCTCTCTTGATAAACCAGCTACTTCATGCCCAACACTGTAACACTTGTTCTCATCCTCTGTCAAGTTAGTTTACCTAATTGAAATACTAATGAAAATTCCTTTATTAATTTAATCGTGTTAAATTGCTGTGTTAACTACTATTAAATTACACATATTTGGAAGTGATAATAAAGTTAAACATATTTTCTCCAATCATCTTATCTTATAAACATCCTTACTTTTGTGTCATAGAGAAGAAATGTGGGGCGTTCTCCTTCGGAACCATGAATAAACAGTTTGTTTTTAAATGTGTTCTGTTGTGATTTCCCTGATGAGTGTATCCATTGCGCTAACACAATGTATCGTAATAGCTCAGAAGAAATGTTTGGACACTGGGCTGTCTCTGGTGTGACTAATAAGCTGGCAAAATGAGTTTGGATATTAATATTAATCTGGTCTTAATTCTAACGCTGCGGGTTCCACTGACATGTGTGCCATCAGGTGAAACTGTCTATCCGGGCCGATTATATTTCCACTCTCCACTGTTACTGTGTCCCGAACGTACTGTACAAACACGTTTTGGATCGAAGGCATTTTAACCCGGAATGAAATCAGAAAGACGGTTTCCAGACAGTCTGTACTCAATTTACTGAATGCAAATCAAGTAAAATCGATCGGATTTTGTGAGCTGAAAAACTAACTATTATTTTCTTCCTTTCAGTTAATTTGGTGGTTATGTGATCCGGTGCGGTGGAAAATGCGGATTCTTCAAAAGCATCACCCCTTACCTGGTGGCTATGGCATCAGCTGATTTAATCGGTGTAATGACTGGCGTAATATTCGACCGGATCGATAATATTTATGTCTTTGCAAAATTTTTGCTAATTGCTCCGATTTCTGCTACGTCCGTTGTCTTTAGATTCTCAGCTTACGGTGGCTTTGACATTTGTTTGATGTATTGCAATATGTGCTCAAAAGCTGCGGAAACGATTTTGCACCATGAGGACAGCGATTATAGTGGCACTGTTTCGTACCCCATAACGGGTAGTTATGTATCTACGTAATGAAATAAGATAAAACAAGATAAAGCAAACACGTTAGCAGAGTTTATGCATATATAAGTGTGTAAATATAAACCCCAAACATCTTCAAGCTTAGATGATAAATGATACAGTCTTACCATGGTGTAGGAATCAAGTCAGTTCCGTTCGTGATATTGAGTTGAGCAGAATTGAGGAGAGAGAGAGAGAGGTGAGTTGTTTTCCAAGTAAGCCAATGCTGTGGATTCTTCCCATGTTGTCCTCCGAAGACCTGTTTAAGTCACTGACTGTGACCACACAAAAGGGTACCGTCTTCACGCGTCAAAGCTATCAAGCCAGGCAAAGGTTAAACACACCGATATCTTTCCACCGGTCACATCTTTTCCACACTGCGAGCAAAAGCCACCCTTTCGTGGGCACTCAAAGCTCATCCAGTGTCTATTTCTCTCTGTGTCTTCCGTATGTCTGTGGGTTTTGTGTGTCTCATCTTTTCCTCCAAAATTGTTCTAACTGTAGAAAACTTGTGAGAGTCATTTATCAATAATCTGGATCGATCTTAATTCACCCCTTTTGGGCTACTGAAAGTTTAAACCAGCGACCGACTCATATGTGTCTTCAATTGACCGAACCCATCTTGACTCTAACTGTGTCTTTCTGTGTCTTTGCATATTCACAACAAGCCGCAGGAATATTGTAAACAAGCTGCAAAGAAACCATAACATCGATTGTCCATGATATAACTCCATCTCTCTTTGCCATAGCAACTCAGAAGCAGGCAGTGTCCTTGCATAAGTCCAAACACACTACAGTCAGTAGGAATCCAATAGAGCAAAAGCCAGTCTCATTCTCCCGGCGTTTTGAAGTAACAGTCCGCAGAAAATATGAATCCTAGGGGATACATAACAGTGCAAACACGAGGAATTCTGCAGATGCTGGAAATTCAAGTAACACACACAAAATGCTGGTGGAACACAGCAGGCCAGGCAGCATCTGTAAGAAGAAGCACTGTCGATGTTTCGGGCCGAGACCCTTCGTCAGGACTAACTGAAAGAAAAGATAGTAAGAGACTTGAAAGTAGGAGGAGGAGGGGGAAATCCGAAATGATAGGAGAAGGCAGGAGGGGGTGGGGTGAACCTAAGAACTGGAAAGGTGATTGGCAAAAGGGATACAGAGCTTGAGAAGGGAAAGGATCATGGGACGGGAGGCCTAGGGAGAAATAAAGGAGGAGGGGAGCACCAGAGGGAGATGGAGAACAGGCAGAGTGATGGGCGGAGAGAGAGAGAGTGAAAAAAGGAGGGGGGAAAACTAAATATATTAGGGATGCGGTAAGAAGGGGAGGAGAGGCATTAACTGGCTAGAGAAGTCAATGTTCATGCCATCAGGTTGGAGGCTACCCAGCCAGTATATAAGGTGTTGTTCCTCCAACCTGAGTGTGGCTTCATCTTGACAGTAGAGGAGGCCATGGATAGACATATCAGAATGGAAACGGGACGTTGAATTAAAATGTGTGGCCACTTGATCTCTACAGATGTCTGTTGCAACGAATTTTACAAATTTCTCTCCATATCCGTTCTAAACGGACGCAATTCTACCCTGCGACTATTTCCTCTGGTCGTATACTCTCCCAACATGCACTCTATCGAGGCCTTTCAATATTAGCTAGGATGTAATGAAGTCATCCATCATTCTTCTGAATCCCAGTGAAATCAGGCCCAGAGCCATCAATCGCTTTGCATATGACAAGCGGTTGAAGTCCGGAAACATCCGTTCGAACATAAGAGGGCGAGGAGTACTTACAGTGAGGTCACACCAGGGCTTTATAAAGCCCCAGAATTGCATTCTTGTTGCTTCTTTTATTCTAGTCCTCTTGATATGATTTCTAAGATAGCATTTGCTTCTCACCACCGAATCAGCCTGCAACTTAACAGTTGGGGGGGGGGGGGGAGCGGTGTGTTTGTCTGTACAAGGACTCCCAGGTCCCTTTGCATTTGTCTTTTTTGAATTTTCACTCCATTTAGAAAATTTTCCACCCTCGTTACTGCACTATTCAAGACAGGCAGCAGAAAGAAAATTATAGATCAGTTAGCCTGACTTCAGTGGTTTGGAAGATGTTGGAGTCAACTGTTAAGGATAAGGCGATGGAATACTTGGTGAAACAGGACAAGATAGTACAACGTCAGCAAGGTTTCATTTCGGAACAATTCTGCCTGAAGTACCTGTTGGAGCTGTTTGAGCACATTACAAGTAGGATAGATAAAGGTGCTGTAGCGGATGTTGTATATTTGGACTTTTAGACAATGTGCCACACATGTGGTTGCCTACCAAGTTAGAAGCCCATGTTATTACAGGAAAGTTACAAACGTTGTTAGAGAATTGGCTGACTGGTAGGGGATAACGAGTGGGAAAAAAAGGATTCTTTTCTGGTTGGCTGCCAGTGACCAGTAGTGCTCCACAGCGGTCGCTGCTGGGACCACTTCGTTTTATGGTACATACTATGGTGGAATAAATAACATTGTTGCCAAATTTGCAGATGATACGAAGATTGGTGGAAAGGCAGGTGGTGCTGAGGAAGCGGGTAGGATAAAGAAGGACTGACAGATTAGGCGAATGGGCAAAAAAGTGGCAATATAATTTTGAAAAATGAATGATAATGCACTTTGGTAGTAGAAATAAATGTGAGGACTTCTTTTTAAACAGGGAGAACATCCTGTAATCTGCGATGCCGGGGTTCTTGGAAGTCCTTGTGCAGAAGACCTTGAAGGTTAACTTGCCAGTTGAATCGGTGGCGAGGAAGGCAAATGCCAAGAAAACATTCATTTCAAGTGGTCAAGAATGCAAGATCAAGGATGTGATGCTGAAGCCTTAGAAGGCACTGTTGAGACCTCACCTTGGGTATTGTGAACGGTTTTGTGTCCCTGATCTTAGAAGAGATGTGCCGGCATTTGAGAGGGTCCTGATTAGGTTTAGAAGGAAGATTCCAGGAATGAAAGGGTTATCATACAAGGAACGATTGATGGCTCTCGGTCTATACTCGCTGGAATGTAGAAGGATGAGCGGGGTGAGGGGGAATCTCATTTAAACCTTTAGAATGATGAAAGACCAAGACAGAGTAGATTTGGAATGGATGTTTCCCAGGGTGGGAGAGTCAAGGACAAGAGGGCACACCCTCGTGATAGACGGGCGTTCATTCAAAATACAGATGCTGAGAAATTTCTTTAGTGAAAAGGAAGCGAATTTGTGGAGTTTGTTGTCACATGCGGCTGTGGAGTCCAGGACGTTGGCTATATTTAAGGTAGAGATTGACAGGTTCTTGATTAGCCATGGCATCAAGAGTTACGGGGAGAAGTCCGGGAGCTGGTATTGAGCAGGAGATAGAAAAAATGGATCAGCCATGATTGAATGGCGCAGCAGAATCTATGAGCCAGATGACCTAATTGTGCTCCTGTGTCTTATCGTCTTACAGTCTTATTTTTTTTCTACCGTGGTGCATAGCCATAAACTTCCTGACAGTGTATCCCATCTGCTACTTCTTTGCCAATTCTCTCCCTCTATATAAGTTCTTCTGTAACCTCCCTACTTTGTCGAAAATACCTGCCCTCCACCTATTTTCGTATCATCTGACAGCTTTGCGAAAGGGTCATCAATCCCGTCTTACATATAATGTAAACAGGTCCATGTGTAACACGAGTAAGCCAAGAAAAAAGGGTCCATTTATTCCTATTCTTTCCCTTCTGCCACTGCTTTCCCATGATAATATCTTTCTGATAACCGCATGGGCTTTCAATTCAGCAGCATCATGTGTAACACGTTTATGAATGTCTTCTGGCCAACTCCTGTTTCATGCCTCTGTAATTGAATTTACTGCAACGTAATGCTGACATACGTAACTTTTGCTTCTCCACAAATTTCAGTATGAATTCTATCACATTATCATCACTTCCGTCGATGATATTCAATCAATTTCCTTTCACCATTCCGCAACACACGATTCAGAACAGTTGGGCTGAAACATGACCTTCTCTAAATAGCCATCTTGCAGGTATTCTCGATATCCCGTCTCTTGGGATCCACCACCAAGCTCATTTCTCCAAACTACCTGCATATTGAAGGCCCCCAATACCATTTTAAGATTTTCATTTAGACATGCATTTACTATCTCCTATTGTAATTTGTAGCCCTCATCCTTCCTGGATTTTGGACGTCTCTATAATGGAAAAGGTTCTTTTTACTTCTGTAGTTCCTGAGCTCTCCCCACAACAATTTAGCACCTTCTGACACTGTGTCACCTCTTTCTAATGATGTGGTTTCATATTTTACCCTTCGCGAAACGCCACCCATCTGCCTGTCCTTTCGATAAAATGTGTATCCTGGACGTTAAGCTCCAAGCTATAATCAACTTGGAGTCACGATTTAGCGATGCGCACAACGTAATACCTGACAATCTCTGGCTGTGCTGCTGTTCATCTACCTTATTCCATATACTACTTGCATTCAACGTAACACCTTCACCCTTTTCGATTTTGTCTGCCTTTTACATTGTAACCTATCCTGCTGACTGCATATTTTCTATCATTAGTCTCTCCTTGCGAGTACCCTCACTACACACTGGAAACACGAGGAAATCTGCAGATGCTTGAAAAATTCAAGCAACACACACCAAATGCTGGTGGAACGTAGCAGGCCAGGCAGCATCTATAGAAAGGGTCTCGGCCCGAAACGTCGACTGTTCTTCTTCCTATAGATGCTGCGTGGCCTGCTGCTTTCCACCAGTATTTTGTTGTGTGTCACTACACACTGCCTATGTTTGAAAACCATGTACGGCATGCTCAGCAACATCACACTTGCTCTCCTCAACTGTTAAATTATTTTAGCTCATAAGCAAAACACAATTAAGTTTCCTTTACTAATTTAGGAGTCGTGAGTGAATGCACCGACTGTTATAAATGATATACATTTGAAAGTGATAATAGTTTTTAAAAAATTCCGATTAATTTTCCATAAAAGCATCTTAAATGATGTGTCATGCATAACGAATTGTGAAATTCTGTTTTGAATTTGTGAGCAAGAGATAAAAGAAAATACACTTTGGTGTGATTTCTTCGGTGGGCAATTCCCAATGCGCTGTATGTAGACATTCCATGTGCAATGTGTATAAAGAGCTTCCGTTAATTGTTTGTTGACTGGGCTGTCTCTGATGTCACTAATAAGCTGCTAAGATTAGTTTGGGGATTGCAGTATCCTCTCCTTTATAAAAGCTTTCAAATCAATCATCTGTAGTTTTCGTCGGAAGGAGTATGAGCTTTTTAACCGAAACTTAACGTCACTTGTTAAATGGAGTATCCAGCAATTTTCTACATAGAGAGTGCTTATTATCCCGTACTGGCTGCAATTGGTATCCCCAGTAAGTAACTGGATTATGCTTGCAATTGCTTCTTGCTCTATCTGCTTCTCTACATTATATTCGCGACACACAGAGCATTGCCTCGTGATGTATTTCGGTCTGATCAGGGTTCAAACATATTTTGTTTTTCGCTTCCGGAGGTTCTTCAATTTTATACCTTGTGTTTCTTTCTTCTTTCGGAGGTTCCTTATTGCTGGTTTCTTTTTCAACTGTAACAACCGAGTTAGCACTAATACTGATGTAGTTCCAGCAAATTAACTTGCTCAAACTTCGAAAGCGCGAACGTATATACTGTTATCAGTCTGAATTGGTATCAATGTCCAAAACTGAAGCTTTATAGCAGCGTACAGAAGGCTTCCACGTTACCACAACATGTTCACGAGCATTCCGATCATGCACGAAAGATAGTTGGAGTCATAGAAAGGTTCAGTACAGCCACAGACCCCTCAGCCCCTCTAATCTGTCACAGAAACCATATAAACTATGCACTACCATCGACCCGCACCGGAACCATAGTTCCTTTACACTTTCATGCAACAAGTGAGATCTCATTTTCAATATTATGTTCTAAATATATTTTCAACTGCAACAATAACCAAAGAAAATATGACTATCCCGTTTTGCCTGTTGGAATTTTAACGCTGCGCATTCCTGGACTCACATGAGCTACGTCAGAAGAAACAGTCTATCTGTGCCCATTAAATTCATACTAACAACGCTCCATTGAACAGCTAAAAAGCTGGACCTATTCGAGACGGGTGCGTCGATCAGCACTCCTCCGTTAAATATCCCTTGGACTGCAGAATCCCGCTACCAACTGCTGGAGATCTGCCGACTCAGCTGTCACTCAGATCTTCCCTGGAATCAGAAGCATCGTTTCATTTCCGTCAATAAAAATTCTTGGTATGCAAAACCAGTGAAATTACTCGTATTTTGTGCGTATGAAACGAACTATTATCTTTTTTTCTCTTGCAGTTAATTTGATGGCTATTGTAATCCTGTGTCGTGGAAAATGCGGACTCGCCGAATGCATCACCCGTTACATGATGGCGATGGCATCAGCTGATTTATTGGGTGTTATTATTGGCGTTGTATTGGAGCGGATCAATTATATATACGATTATGCGAGATATTTGTTCATCAGTCCGATTTGTGCTTCGTCACTTGTCTTCAGGCTCGCAGCCACTGACTGTTCTGTCTGGCTGACGGTTACACTCACATTTGATCGATATATCGCAATTTGTAGACAAAAACTGCAGGAACGATTTTGCACCAAAAAGACGTCGACAATAGTCGTGGTGATTGTCGGTATAGGGAGTTGCTTAAGGTGTTCTCCATTTTACTTTGTAATAGATCATTCCGCAAGTATTATGAAAGCTCCATGGCTCTGTATTGGCAGAGCAGATTACTTTACTTCACCATTTTGGAAAGCTTACCAGGTGTTTAATAGTGTCATTACCCCTTTATTGCCAATCGGTTTAATTCTATTGTTCAATGCTTTAACAGTCAGACATATTATAGTAACAAACAGAGTCCGCCGTGGACTCCGGAGCAGCAATGACAATAAGAAGGATTTAGAGGTGGAGAACCGGAGAAAGTCAATGATTTTGCTGTTTGCTTTATCAGCCAATTTCATTTTATTGTGGATCCCCTTTATAATCTCCACTATGGTTTGGCAAGCTGAAAATTACCGTTATACAAACAGGTATCTGAATTCACCGTCGTTTATCTTGCAAGAGGTTGGGTTCATGTTGCAATTTCTCTGCACCTGCACCAACACGTGTATCTACACACTGTCCCAGAGGAAATTCAGGGAAGAGTTGAAGAAAGTCATAAAACATCTGTTGACATTGAATGGCCGAATTTGTAGATAATCGGAAGTTGAATTATATGTTTTTGTTATGAATTCACAGGATTTTTCTCAATCGTCAGGAAGTCTTTTTGAATATACCATAGATCTGTGTAGCCTGGTGCGTGAAGCTTAAAAGCCCGTTTTCCCAACAAGGTTAGCAACCAGAATTTTCTCAATACAGCCAAAGAGTAAAGTGTTGCTGATTTTCCAAAATCATGGCCCTATTTCGGTGGAATATCCATAACATAGACGCCTGTTTCCCATAGTTTAATCGCCTTTATATTTCCATTAAATTAATTTATGGTTTAAATTGGTTGTTAATCATCGAATCTGTCAATGGATTAGGATCACTCTAATTCGTACCGAGATAATTTTGCATTTTAGGATTATTGCGTTCACAAGAATGGGTGAATATGGAAAACAGTGTCAAGAAATTAATGCCTGAGACCTGACGATGTGATTTCGAAAATAACAGTTGATTTCCTCTTCTCTGACTCTCCCTCTCTTTCTTTCTGTCTCTATCTTCCTCTCTCTATCTTCCTCTCTCTGTCTGTCTCTCTCCCTCTTTTCACATTTGGTACCTCACCTTCTGTTCTTTTCCCTTTTTTCGCTTCTGTTTCGAATTGCTAAATCTTCTACAGATTTACTAGGTTGAATTTTGTTTGCTGGGAATCTAACTGTGTTTATTTCAGAGGCGAAACCCTTTAATGTTCTGACGAGAATCGTTCTTCCTTCTGGAGAGTGCCGAATCGTCTATTTTCACGTATTTCATGATATAAATGCATAAATGAACATCGTGTTCCAGTAGGACAATTAAACTGTTATTTGCGTTTCGGCACAGTCTTGGAAAGGAATTTTTTTTAGCTATCATCGACACATCTGCGGAAATCCTACTGATCAGAGATACAGCCCACTTAGAGACATAGCGCAGATCAGGACCTACTGGCTCAAAAGTACTGCGCCAAGGGGCAATCCGCATATAATACCCCAGCTTCATCACGAAGGAAGTTACAATCCCCAATTATCCTCCTAACCCGTCGGTCGTTGGACTATGGGAGGAAAGCTAAGCACCAGGAGGGAGCTTTTCTTACAATGGACGCAAGAGTCCGACGCCCTGAGTTACGATTGCGTCGCACTAACATCTACACTATAGTCGTGTCGAATTTCTGCGTGCATCTTCAAGAGCCTCAGGGTATTGTCAATGAATCATGATTTCGTCACAGCGTGCTTGTGTTTCAAGTGTTTTCCTTTCCGAGAATGCCTGCACTGCGAATGCATTGGCGAAGTACAGCTGGGTAATGAAAAGAGTGTATTCAGTCATACATAATGACCTTTGCTTGAAGCCACACTTTAGAGCTACTCTTGCTGTGCGTCCATTATAAAGTAGGGATTCATGGTAAAGATAATTTTAAAAGATTCAATATCAGTCATGGACTGAAACCATACCACCAAGAAAGCGTTTATGTTCTGGCGGAAGTAATGAACGATGCCGCGAATTGGACCGTTAATCTCTCTCTCACTCCCCCTCTCCCCCTCCCCCTCTCTCTCTCTCTCTCTCTCACACACACACACTCACGGTCTCTTCACTGTCGTTACCTCACCTTTTGTTTTTCTTTTCATGTGTTCGCTTCAGCCTCATATTGGACGTCCGTCAAATTTACGGGCAGATCGGGTTTGTTTTGGAAACTTACTATCTTTGTCTATTTGATATTATGATTGGATAGGTTCCTCAACCTCCGGTGTGACGAATCTTGGATTTTCACGTACATCGTGATAAAATTGCATGAACGTACATCGTGTGTGTGTGTGTGTGGGGTAATACAACAGTTATTTATGTTTCTGCTGAGCCCCGGATCTTGACACTGTAAAGAGGGCAGACGTTTTTGCTTTGCTTTTTTTTTAGCCACATGTAATGTTCTTTGCTTCTTTGCCATGTGAGAATAATGAAGAGAATGGAACTAAAAACTGACACAACAGGAATATAATGTAATCTTACAAACAGGAAAACATCGATGTTCAGACAGATGAGAGCCAATGTTTTCAGGGAAATGTACGGCAGAAATATGGCAAATGTTCAGGGGATATTTGCGTGGCGTTCCAATGAGACAGGGTAAGGGTGGTAGGGTACAAGAACCATGGTGTTCAAAGACTGTTAAAAATCTAGGCAAGAAAGAAATCAAAGGTTACGAAAGCTTCAAAAACCAGGTAATGATAGAGATCCATAAAATTAAACGGCTAGTAGGAATAAACGTGAGAATGAAGTTAGGAAAGCCAGATGGGGTCGTGAGAAGGACTTGGCGAGCAGGATTAAGGAAACCTCCAAAGCATTCTACAAGTTTGTGCAAGAGGATAAGACGTGAAATAAAAGGACCAATCAAGTGTAACAGTGGAAAAGTGTGTATGGAACCGGAGGAGGTAGCAGAGGTACTTAATGAATACTTTGCTTCAGTATTCACTGCGGGAAATGACCTTAGCGATTGTAGCGATGACTTACAGCGGACTGAAAGCTTAAGCAAAGAGACAATAAGAAAGAGGATGTGCTGTAGCTTCTGGAAGACATCAAATTGGCTAAGTCACCAGGACCGTACAATATATACCCCAGAATACTGTGGGAGGCGAGGGAGGAGCTGAGCCTGTGCTGAGCCTATGGCAATGATCTTTGCGTCATCAATGGGAACGGGAAAGGTTCTGGGAGATTGGATTGGAAGTTTGCATATGTTGTTCCCTTATTCAAGAATGGGAGTAGAGATAGCCCAGGAAATTATAAGCCAATGAATATTACTTTAGTGGTTGCTAAGTTGATGGAGGAGATCCTATAGGAAGAATTTTTGAATATTTGGAAGTGCACAATATAATTAGGAGTAGTCAGCATGGCTTTGTCAAAGGCCGGTCGTGGCTTACGTGCCTGATTGAATTATTTCAGGATGTGACTAAACACATCGATGAAGGTAGAGCATTAGATGTAGCGAATAAAGATTTCAGCAAGGCATTGGTAGGCTACCCTATGTAAGGTTTATTGCGAAAGTAACGAGGCAATGGGTCCAAGTGGTCCTTCCTTTGTGGATTCCGAATTGGTTTGCCTACTGAAGGTAAAGTATATTTCTAGACTAGTCATATTCCACATGGAGGTCGATGACTATTGGTGTGCCTCAGGGATCTGCTCTGTGACCGATTCTCTTCGTGATGTGTATTAATGACATGGATCAGGAAGTGGAATGACTGGGCTGAGAAGTAGCAGATGGAGTTCAACCCAGCTAAGTGTGAGGCGGTCCATTTTGGTAGGTCAATTATGATGGCAGGATTTATTCTAATGGAAAGTTTCTTAGCAGTGTGGAGGATCAGAGGGGTCTTGGTGTCCGAGTCCCATAGAACACTCAACGGGGCTGCGCAGATTGACTGTGTGGTCAGGAACGCATACGTTGGATTGGCCTTCATCAACTGTGGGATTGGGTTCAGGACCAAGAGGAAGTGTTACAGCTATATAGGACCCTGTCAGACTCCAACTGGAGTACAGTGCTCAGTTCTGGTCATCTCACTACAGGAAGCATGTGGAATCGAGAGAAATGGTGCAGAGGTAATTTACAAGGATGTTGCCTGGATTGGGGAGCACGACTTATAAGAATAGGTTGAGTGAACTTTGCCTCTTCTCCTTGGACCGACAGAGGATGAGTGGTGATTTGATTGAGGTGTATAAGATTATGTGTATAAGGTGTATAAGAGCAATTGATTTTGTGGATGGTCAGATGATTCTTCCCAGAGCTAAAATGGCTAACACGAGAGGGCACAGTTTTACTGTGCTTGGTAGTACATACAGAGCAGACGGCAGGGGTACGTCTTTTACGCAGACAGTGGTGAATACGTGAATGGGCTGCCGCCAATGGTGGTAGACATTGATACAACAGGACATTTTTAGAGACTCTTGGATAGGTACATGGAGCTTAGAAAATTAGAGGGCTATGTGAAACCCTAGGTAATATCTAAAGTAAGCGCATATTCGCCACAGCATTGTAGGCCGAAGGGTCTGTATTGTGGTGTCAGTTTTCAATGTTCTATGTTCTAAAGAAGTAGTTCACTATGCCGTTCAATAATGTACCGTCATTTAGCACGAATACGTGTGTTCTCTTCCTTTCAAACTGGGACTTTATTTTTAATATTCCCTCTCATGCAGCAAATGTCATTAAATTACTAACTTATCGCTGGATAGTCTTTGCAATATTGTTAAAAACTTTGCAAGCAGCTATAACATTTGTCTCATTTTAACTCCTCTTGTGTATCTATGTGTAGCTGGAGCCTGGTCTTTCTGTCGGCAGGTGGATTCCCTCACCTCTGCCTTTCTGACCCTTAACACAGGTGCCCCTCAGAACTATGTCCTAAGAACCATCCTGTATGCTCATGACTGTGTCGCCACCCACAGCTCTAATTTGCTAATTAAATTTGCTGACGACACAGCACTGGTCTCATCTCAAATAATAATGAGGCAGCCTACAGAGAAGAAGTCATAACTCTGACACAGTGGTGTCAAGAAAACAACCTGTCTCTCAACGTCGCAAACACAAAGGAGTTGGTTGTTGACTACAGGGGGAATGGAATCAGACTAACCGCTGTTACATTAATAGATCTGGGGTTGAGAAGGTGAACTGCTTTAAATTCCTCGGATCTCACGTATCGACTGCGTGGTGAAAATGGTTCAACAGTGTCTCTTTCACCTCAGACAGCTGAAGAAGCTTGGTGTGGGCCGCAAATACTAAGAACTTCCTATAGGGGCACAACGGAGAGCATCGTGACTGGATGCAACATTGTCTGGTATGGGAACTGTATTCCCCTCAATAGCAGTACTCTGCAGAGAGTGGTGCAGACAGTCCAACGCATCTGTAGACGTGAACTTCCCGGTACTCAAGACATTCAAAGCGACAGGTGTGTAAAAAAGGACGAGAACGATCATTTGCCCACCCGAGTAACCCCAACTACAACCTGTTCCATCCGGGAAAAGGTACCGCAGCCTAAAAGCCACGACCAACAGTTTCCGGGACAGCTTCATCCAACAGGCCATCAGACTAACTAATTCATGCTGACACAACTGTATTTCTATGCTATATTGACTGTCCCGATGTTCATAGTAGTAATTACTAATTACTTGCAGTTGCACATTGCACATTTAGACGGAGACGTAACGTAAAGATGTTTACTCCTCACGTGTATGAGCATGTAAGTAATAAAGTCAATTCAATTCAATTCTTTTACTTTTATCGAAGAATAGCTATTGCTGAATTGCTGCCATTTTTATTCGCTTCTTGGCAACATTTTTATTGGATTATACTTAATTTTTGTTTAAAAAGCAATGTAAAGCCACTTGTTGTCTGATAATTTGGAGGACTTATTGCAACGTTGTAGAATATTTGTTCTCTTCAAACAGGCACTGCCAAATGACTTTAAAAAAAAAATAATTTTATAAAAATGCTATACATATTTTTGGTTATGCTATGTTAATTGCTGAAATGTGAATTATTTTTCATTTAATAATTGTAATGCCTTCGAAGTGTGTTTTACAGACATCAAAGTATAAATCAAATCGCCTTCAATTACTGTGTGCAGAATCTTCCATAATGTGCTCATTTGTCTCTGCTAGTGTTTAATTTATAGCCCTAGCATCATTAAGAGTACGGACTGATTTCCTGCGTTCCACTACTGTCACTAAGCGCAGCAATGAAGTCCCTAAATTCTGTCTGTCCATATCGTCACACACAGATACAGGAAGATTCTTTATTGCTGATTCCGTAACATTTTTTAATCTGTCACGGTTTTCAGCTATGAACCGAACTCCCAAAACTGGAGGACTGGTGGACCACTCTTAGTTTGGTCTCTACCCTTTGAACTGTTTTGCTATGGGGAGTTCTTTCAGGAGCCAAAGCAGAAGGCCCTGAGTCAAACCAACATAGTTCTCCCGGTTATTGAGGCACGCAGGCCTCCAAACCCTACCACATGGTTGTGGTCTGCTTGGAGGATTTTTCCACGATACTGGATACAGAATAGTTGAAGCCCCGTTTTCTCTTAAGATGCTTGATATATCGACCATGCAAATTCCTCCTCCATGCGGTTACAGTTAAATTTTGTGTACCCTCTGTTGATTATTAAATAACATCGCACACAGACTTCCAATTACCAAATTTATATTGCATTAACGCATCACCTTAGACTATAAATAACTTTCCCCAATGCTCTCACCATCCATTGGAATCATATAAACTTGCGTCTTTAAGCTTAAGTAGTTCCTATCATTTCCCCACATGTTTTCAGTGACTCTTCAATGAAAAAGAAACATTTGATTTGTAATTTAAACCTCAACTCCTTTGCCTGCCGCAGTAGAAACTATGTCAAATTTATCTCGCATGGTAGTCCTTACTGTGGCGACTAGATCTGACGCCGCATAATGCCAATAGTTTCAATATGGTGGCAACACCTTCGAAATGGTTGCTAAATTATCCGATTCTGTGTAAATTCATTGTTGCATAGAATACTCATACGGCCTTGCCACATTGTCCTATATATCAACTACATTCCTCACTTTCCCCCCAGCGTTACTGGCCAATTTAAATGTCCTCAGTCGCAGCCAGCATTTTGTGAAGCTGTTTGTCAGATAAAGCACTGAAGACTTTTCATGGTGATATAATCAAGGCAGTCCTGTGCGAAACGTCCACCCAAACGCACCTTTGTGCATTGCCGCAGAGGAAGGTATATGTTCTTGTTACAAGGTGGGCGTTGATGGAGGAACCAAATGCAAGAGACAGACACCGAAGTACTTGGAACAGGACTAGCTTGATTGAGATAGCAAGGTGGACAAGGAAGTAATAACGCTGGACATTGACACACAGGCCTTGGACGAGACTAGTATACGGGGCCAGGGCTAGGACTAAGACGAGGAAAGCGGGACCAGCACAAGGAACTAGAACTAGGTGCCTGAGCTAGGACTCCGAGGCAGCCACTGGACAGGGACCGGGAACCTGGGTCTTGACTCGTGCCTGGACCCCGGATCCAGGCAAGGATGAGACGTGGCTACAGGACTGGACGTGGAGCTCTTGCACAGGACGAGACCCATGGACAGGACGAGAAGACAAAGCCATGACTTGGACAGAAGGAAGTTCTTGGACTAGGCTTAGGCAAGACGAGGTTCTAGGACTTGGTTTGGACAGGACGAGGTTCTTGAACGTGGTTTCGAGAGAACATCAGGACAGAACGAGGGAACTCCAGCACCGGGCTGGGCGAGGAATCTCCACTAAAGGACGAGAAATCGCCAGCGCAGGACATGGCTCTTGAACTGTATTTGGCTCGGCTCTTGGACCTGGCTCTTGGGTACGAAGCCGGGAGTCCTCCTTGGAGCGTCGGGCCGGGACCCTTCCTAGGACGCAGGGCCGGGGCCACTTCTAGGACATAGGGCCGGGGTGCTTTCGCAGGGCCGGTACTCTTCTTTGGACGCAGGGCCGGGACCCTTGCAAGCACGCAAGGCCAGGATGACTGCCGAGGTAAACTGCCGAGGATTCGGATGGAGACGGTCCAGAACAGGACGGGGAATTTCTAGCACTGGGCTGAGCGACGTACTCCTGGGCTGGGTGAGGCACACGGTCTGGAAGTGGCCCCAGAACTGGATGACGACACGAAACTCAGACTTGGACAGGACACGGTACCCCGGAACAGAGCCTGGGTCTTGGGAGACTGGAAACACAGAGACTGGGTGTTGGGAGACTGGAAACACAGAGCCTAGTTCTGTGCAGGACGCGGGACTCCTGTGCAGGCAAAGCCTCAGGCGTAGGTTGCAGGCAGGGCTTCCAGGCGAAAGTTTCAGGCAGGAAGGGAAGGGATCAGTCCAGCAGCCTGAAGCTGAATCCCGAAGCTATTTATGGAGCCAGCCGCAAACGAGAATCAGGTGCATCAATTTAGGCGCCCAGTGGACCAGGTAATACAAGAAAACCCGGAGTAAGGATCGATAAACTGTACCGTGAACCTAAGTGCAGTTTCACAGACGGGATCATGACAGTTCTTGGTTCTCGCTCTCTTCTCACTGCTTCCAACGGGCAGAAAGTACGGCCTCCTTATGTCCCACTCAGGTAGGCTTGGGAACAGTTGTTGTACGTTCCTTAACGCTATTACCAGCGTGAATAAGGTCAGGAACCTCAACTCTGTACTGTCTACGGACTCATTTGCAAAGATTGTATAACTTCACAAGATTATGGCCTGCAGGTCAATGGACAAATCTGTTCCCGAACCTGGTGGTCTAGCTCCTGAGGCTCCTGTACCTTCTTCCTGATGGCAGCTGAGAATGGATAGCATTTTCTGAATGGTGGAGGGTTTCCTGCTGTATCGATTCGTATAGAAGTGCTGAATGTTTACCTGTGATATCCGAGGCTACATCCAATTCTTCCTGAAGAATTTTTTGGTCAATTGCTTCGGCATTTCTATGCCAGACTGTGATGCAACAAGTTAATATACTGTCCACCACAAACCTACAGTCGTCTGTCAATGTTTTAGATGCCAAACCGAATCTACTCGAACACCTTGGAAAGTAGAGGGGCTGCTGTCCTTTGTTTGTAATTTCATTTACAAGTTTGGGCCAGGTCAGGTCCTCCGAAGCAATAACAGCGAAGAATATAAAGTTGCTGACCCTCTCCATTTCAGCTACCTTCGGTGAGGATTGGCTCATGGACGTGCTTTTCATCCTACTTAAGCCAATAATCTGCTCCTTGACCTTGATGTCAAAGTGTAAGAATGTGATATTATGGCACCACTGAGTCTGATTTTCAATATGCTGCCAAATGCTTACAACTGATCACCAATCATTCGTTCTGCAAGAGGACATTGGTGCTGTGCTTGCACATACAGGCACACGTGTGAATATTATGCACCCAGACATCCGCTTATGATAGTATGACCATACGATGTAGGGGCAGAATTAGGCAATTTGGCCTACCGAGTCTGCTCCACCATTTCATCACAGCTGATACATTTTTTAGCCCCAATCTCCTATCCTTTACCCCCATCGTTTCATTCCCTGACCAAACAGGATATGCCTTAACTACACGTAAAACTGGCTTACATATACGCTTAGCCTCCAGAGCGGCCTGTGACAACGAATTGCACAAATTCACCATTCTCTGGCTAAAGACATTCATCTTCATATTAATTCTAAAAGAACCCCCGTCGAGTCTGAGGTCGTATCCCGTGGTCCTGGACTCTCCCAGCAGAGGAAACATCATCTCAACAATCAGAAAAGGCCCCTTTATACCTACTACTTGCCTTCTGCAAATTAGCCACTGCTGTGTCCATGCTAGAATATTTCCTGTAATGCCATGGGCTCGTAGTTTCTTAAGCAGCCACGTGTGTACCACTTATCGAAGGTCTTCTGAAAATCCAAGTACAAAACAAGATTCAATTCTCATTCGCCTGCCCTGCTTGTTTCCTCTTCAAAGATTTTCAACAGATTTATCGGACAAGAATATATTTTGAGGAATCAACGCTGATTATGATCTATTTTATGTTGTGCCTGCAGGTACCCTGCCATCTCTTCCTTAACAGTCGACTGCAGCATCTTCCTAACGACTGACGTCAGACTACCTGGTCTTTAATTTCCTTTCTTCTGCCGCTCCCCCTTCTCAGGGAGTGGAATAACATTTGCAATTTTCTGCTCTTTCAGGTTGACTCCAGAATATATTTTTCTTGAAGGATCATTACTAAAGCCTGAACGATCTCGTCAGCCACCTCTTGCGGTACCCTGGACTGCAACACTATCTACTCCAGGTGCCTTATCTGACTTCGGACCTTTCTGTTTCCTGATAAACTTCTCCGTAGTAATGGCGCCTTCACACGCTTCTGACTCCTGAAAGTCTCGAACTTCCAGATACTGCTACTATCTTCCACAGTGATGACTGATGCAAATTACTTGTTCAGTTCGTCCCGTCTTTCCTTTTTTCCAGAAATCTAATATCCACTCTCGCCTCTCTTTTACACTTCATTGTATCTGTGTTGCCCTTAAGGCATTCGTTTAGTTTATTATATTTTCGCTTTAGTAATTCGTTTGTAATTGTTTTCTAGTTAAAGTTAAGGTTGTTGAAAGTAAATTCGTTGTCTGTGATATATCGCGGTATGCGATGGCGTCACACCCGGTTTCGCTGCGTCCTGTGGGAAAATACCGGTTTAGAGAAACAGGAAGGAGGGGGCTTGAGTGTGCAGGATCAGCAAGAGAAAAGTTTTCTTTCTACGCACGAGAAACAGCAGAGAAGCAACGCCATAAGTTCATAAGATAATCGATATGTTGAAGTAAAAATGTTAACGCTGATTCTGTTAAAAGTAATGACGGTTGATAAAGTTTATGTTCTTTGTTATTTAAAGAGTTGCTGATAGTTTGTGTTGAAGTGTATTTAAAGTCAGTCGATGGCGTAGGTAGTAGATTCTGACTGTATTTTGTACTTTAATGTAATATAGTTTGTTGAAGTTTTAATTTTGGAAGTATTTATGATGTAAATGTGATGCCAAGAAGGAAACAAATACCGTATATATTTTGTATTGTTTGATCAACAGTTTTCACCATACGTTAATGTGGAAGAGCGAACAGTAAACAGTTAATCTTACTGGGATCGCGCTTCATTGACCGGTTTATACTTGGTGTTTAGTTCAGAGTTTTTACACCTGTGCGAGAACACTACAGTATCCTTTTTTGATATTACTGTCCTGCTTACTTACTTCTTGCATCTTTTTCTTTCTGCCACTCATCTAACTTCGCAACATTTTTGCTGTGTAATATGTCTTCCCTTTATCTTTTATGCTGGCTTTGCATTTCTTGTTGGCCAAACTGGAGACATCTTGCCTTTAGAATAACACTTCGTCTTTCGGGTGTGTGTATCCTTTGCCTTACGAATTGCTTCCAGAAATCCAGCCATTGTTGCTCTGCTGTCATCCCTGCCAGGGTTCGTTTCCAATCAATTTTGACTCACTCCTCTCTCATGCTCTGTAATTCTCTTTACTCGGACATTTGCTTCTCCGCCTGAAATTTCAAGATGAATTCTATCATAAATTGATCATTTGTTCCGAAGGATTCCTCTACCTTCTTCTCTCTTGAGAATTTAAGTCTATTACACAAACGTTTTCAAGACACTCCAGAAATTCACTCCGTTAAATATAACCAATCTGAATTTTCCTATCTTCCTGCATATTGAAATCCCCTATGTTTATTGTAACAGTACCTCTTTGACACATATTTTCTATCTCGCGTTGTAATTTGTAGACCTTATCCTTACTACTGTTGAGGGATCTTTTCAACATGGTTCTTTTGCATGATTCAACATCTTCTGACCGAATGTGACCTATTTCTCATGATTTGATTTATGTTTAAACCAACAGGGCTATCCCCCCCACCTACCTGCGTATCCTTTTGATACAGTGTGCATCGTGAGACGTTAAGGTCCCACTCACTAAAGGAAAAAAATGATCAGCGCTCAACAGCCACCAATCATGCAATTACAACGCTCCCATTAAGGACCGTGATTTATCGTACAACACAAACTAATCGTTCACCAGACAATGAGACATGCCACAGGATCTCTCTCTTTCTTTCTTCTCTCTCTCTCTCTCTCTCTCTCTCTCTCTCTCTCTCTCTCTCTCTCTCTCTCTCTCTCTCTCTCTCTCTCTCTCTCTCTCTCTCTCTCTCTCTCTCTCTCTCTCTCTCTCGCTCTTTGCCTAAGGGGTGTCCAATTTCAATCACCAAAACTGAAGCATTGTAGCAACCTCTGCGCAGCAATTTCGCGGAACTCCCCGGTTTATCTACGACACGCAGTTAGAAAAGCACAGCAGAGGAATAGGCTCTACCACCATCTAATCCATGCCGAACCCATTTAATTTCCCACACCCATCGACCTGCACCGAGACCATGGTTCTTTTAGAACATAACGCAACAAATGACAGCACATTTTTGATATCAGTATCTAAATGTCTGTTCAATTGCAACAGAAACGATATATATGTAATATATAATATATTGTGACGCAATGACTATAAGAAGGATTTAGAGGTGGAGAACCGGTGAAAGTCAATGATTTTGCTGTTCGCTCTATCAGCAAATTTCATTTTATTGTAGATCCTAGTTATAGTCTCTACTATGATCTGGCAAGCTCGAAATTACCTTTACAGAGACAGATATATTAAATCTCCGTAGTTTATCCTTTAACAGTTTAGGTTCATGTTGCAATTTCTCTGCACCTGCACCAACACGTGTATCTACACAGTCCCAGAGGAAATTCAGGGAAGAGATGAAGAAAGAAGTGAAAGATCTGGTCACATTGAATGGCCAACTTTCTAGATAATCGGAAGATGAAATCTATATTGTGTTATAAGTACACATAAATTTCTGAATTATTCGTGAGTGTGTTATATGTGCTTAAAGTTTAGAAGCCAGTTTTTCCAACAATGGCAGCCAACTGACTTTTCTCAAGTGTCCCAAACCGTTGCCAATGTTGGTCTTACATCCGCAGATTTACATTTAAAATGATTGGATTAATACAAAAATCTTGTCCAAAGAACCACGTAATGCTGCTGTGATTCAGAAATTGGAAGAATTATAGTAGAGGCAGAATAAGAACGTCAATGTGCGATTGGAACCAGGCAACATGAAGGACTGGTCGTACAGTTCTTCATGGAGGCGTTATCAAGGTGCGGGGCGTTGTAGTCAAAATGTTAATGAGGCATAACTATGAAATATAATGAAGCCGGATTGTCATCTGGAAAAACATAAGCAGGCCCTATTGTGCTTTATGTAAGCAACATACACAAAATGCTGGTGGAACACAGCAGACCTGGCAGCAACTATAAGGAGAAGCACTGTCGACGTTTCGGGCCGACACCCTTCGTCAGGACTAACTGAAAGGAAAGATAGCAAGAGATTTGAAAGTAGGAGGGGGAGGGGAAAATGCGAAATGATAGAAGACCGGAGGGGGTGGGGTGAAGCTGAGTGCCGGAAAGGTGATTGGTAAAAGGGATACAGAGCTGGAGAAGGGCAAGGATCATGGGACGGGAGGCCTCGGGAGAAAGAAAGGGGGAGAGGGGGAGCACTCGGGAGGGAGATGGAGGGAGATGGAGAACAGGCAGAGTGATGCGCAGAGAGAGAGAAAAAAAACAAACGACTAAATATTGTCAGGGATGGAGTTAGAAGGAGAGGAGGGGCATTAACGGAAGTTAGAGAAGTTAATGTTCATGCCATCAGTTTGGAGGCTACCCAGCCGATATATAAGGTGTTGTTCCTCCATCCTGAGTGCGGCTTCATCTTGACAGTAGAGGAGGCCATGGACATATCAGAATGGGAATGGGACGTGGAATTAAAATGTGTGGCCACTGGGAGATCCTGCTTTCTCTGGCGGACTGAGCGTAGGTGTTCAGCGAAACGGTCTCCCAGTCAACGTCGCATCTCACTAATATATAAAAGGCCGCACCGGGAGCAGCGGACGCAGTATACCACATCAGCCGACTCACAGGTGAAGTGTCGCCTCATCTGGAAGGACTGTCTGGGGCCCTGAATGATGGTGAGGGAGGAACTGTAAGGGCAGGTGTAGCACTTGTTCCGCTTACTAGGATAAGTGGTAGGAGGGAGATCGGTGGGAAGGGATGGGGGGCGAATGGTCAAGGGAGTCGCGTAGTGAGCTATCCCTGCGGAAAGCAGAAGGGTGGGGGGAAGATGTGCTTGGTAGTGGGATCCCGTTGGAGGTGGCCGAAGTTACGGAGAATAATACATTGGACCCGGAGGCTGGTGTTGGTAGGTTAGAACAAAGGGAACACTCTCCCGAGTGGGGTGCTGGGCGGATGGGGTGAGGGCAGATGTGCGGGAAATGGGAGAGATGCATTTGAGAGCAGAGTTGATGGTTGAATAAGGGAAGCCCCTTTGTTTAAAAAAGGAAGACATCTCCTTCGTCCTGGAATGAAAAGCCTCATCCTGAGAGCAGACGTGGCGGAGACGGAGGAATTGTGAGAAGGGTATAGCATTTTTGCAAGAGACAGGGTGGGAAGAGGAATAGTCCAGGTAGCTGTGAGAGTCTGTAGGCTTATAGCAGATATCAGTAAATAAGCCGTCTCCAGAGATGGAGACAGAAAGATCAAGAAAGGAGAGGGAGGTCTCAGAAATGGACCAGGTAAATTTGAGGGCAGGGTGAAAGTTGGAGGCAAAGTTAATGATGGCAACGAGCTCAGCGTGCGTGCATGAGGCAGCGCCAATGCAGTCGTCGATGTAGCGAAGGAAAATAGTGGGATGGATACCGGTACAGACTTGGAACATGGACTGTTCCACAAAGCCAACAAGAAGACTCGCATAACTGGAACCCATGCGGCTGCCCATGGCTACACCTTTGGTTTGGAGGAAGTGGGAGGAGCCAAAGCAGCAATTATTGAGAGTAAGAACTAATTTTGCTGGACGGAGGAGAGTGGTGGTAGAGGGGAATTGGTTAGGTCTGGAATCCAAAAAGAAGCGGAGAGCTTTGAGACCTTCCTGGTGGGGGGGGGGGGTGGAGGCATATAGGGACTGGGCGTCCATGGTGAACTTAAGGCGGTGGGGTCCAGGGAACTTAAAATCATAGAAAAAATTCAAAGCACGAGAAGTGTCACGAACATAGGTGGGATAAAACAGTGTCAAGGTATGCAGAAATGAGTTCGGTGGGACAGGAGCAAGCTGAGACAATGGGTCTACCTGGACAGGCAGGTTTGTGGATCTTGGGCAGGAGGTAGAAACGGGGTGTGGGAACTATGAGGTTGGTAGCAGTGGATGGGAGATCACCAGAGTTGATAATGTTGGTGATGGTATAGGAGACAGTGACCTGCTGCTCCTTAGTGGGTTCATGATCAAGGGGAGGTATAAGAGGTATCAGAGAGTTGTCGCTGTGCCTCGGCCAGGTAGAGGTCAGTAAGCCAGACTACAACAACTCCCCCCTTATCAACAGGTTTTATAGTGAGGTTGGGATTGGTGCGGGGGGAACGGACAGCAGAGCGTTCGGAAGGAGTGATGTTGGAATTGGAACACGGTGTGGTGAAGTCGAGACGGTTGATGTCCCGTCGGCAATTAGCAATAAAGTGATCCAGAGCAGGCAGAAGACCGGAGCGGGGTGTCCATGAAGAGGAGGAGCGTTGAAGACGGGAGAGGGGTCATTGGTGGAGGTAGGAGAGTCCTTGTGAAAGAAGTAAGCTCGGAGACGGAGCCGGCGGAAGAAGAGTATACAATATTAGTATACACTATTTAGTATAGTAAATTCACTATTGTAGTGTTTGTAGGTCCTCTGTATCTCTACTTAGTAAGGAAAACAACAAATACAGAGCAGTATTTAATTTACTTTTTGAAATGAGAACTGTGTGGAATTGGAATGACAGTTATCTAACTCAAAGGTAAAGCTAGAAGTACTAAGGTACAGTATCATTATGTTATGTCCATCTGTACCGTGGTGTAGGAGCCATGTATTTATTTCCTGTCTGTCTGTATTGTATTGTGTGTTGCATGTTTATTACAGATTGCATTAATTTGTCAGGCTGGTTGGGGCGTGATAGAAGCAAATTAGTTTAATCACTTATTCACCCCTTGTGCAGTTAGTTATTAGTTAGAGACAGCCAGGAACCTGGACATTTTTCAGTTGATTGCTAATTTGATTACCCTATATTATTGATTTGGTTACATTAACTTAGGTTATTTCGCTCGTTTCACTTAATTCGTTAACGCTACGCTAATTTCATTAGTTTATTGATGTATAAGATTGTTCATTTTTGCTGGTTTCGTAATAAAGGACTGAACATACTATTTCTGACCTGGAACTCAGTTATTTGGAAGTGC
This sequence comes from Hemitrygon akajei, assembly GCF_048418815.1. Lineage (NCBI taxonomy): Eukaryota > Metazoa > Chordata > Chondrichthyes > Myliobatiformes > Dasyatidae > Hemitrygon > Hemitrygon akajei. The sequence continues at coordinate 32,401,651 of NC_133147.1, forward strand.
GCCATACATCATCAAAGCCTTGTTCAGTCTCTCAGCGGTTTTGATTTGTTTTCAAATAACCGCTACATTTTGTCAACAAAAAGTAGTTATACCAGATGAATGCCAGTCCATGGTAAAGGATTGCCCTGGACTTGTTGGTAAAACTGGAGCAGTTTGCAGCAGGATTAGCCTGTGACCTTTCATTGATTCATGCTGCCTCTTTGTGGGCTTAAACATAGCTTTGAATGGACAGCACTGCCTGCCCATTAGGAACTGTTGCTCGATCGTGTGATGTTTGCCTGAGGGTTCGCTGTTTTGTTTTATAGAAGTATTGAAATATTCTTCCGGTTGCTGAGATTTGAATTGAATGCTGTCTGTGATTTAAGTGCTGTGGATACACGGACAGTTTGTTTGTTCCATATGTTTATCGAACGGAATATTGCTGCTGCATTTTGCGAATGTGCTGTGGACAAACAAAGAGTTCATTGTGAGTTATTCATTAAAGAGAAAGTAACAATTGGATCAAAACATGAAACTGTTGTCAGTGACCTTGAAGACAGGATTGGCAAAAGAGAAATTAAACTTACTGCTAAAGCTTTGGCGGGCAGAATTCAAAGTCTTCAAAGTTAGAGCTGGAGGATTTTGCGGACCTGGATGACTTATTTGTTGTCATCCACGAAACTGTTTAAATCTTCTGTTCGCATGTCTTTTCAAGGTGGTTGAAGTCCTTTCGGAGTCCATGACTGAGTTCTTCGTGGCCGGTGTGTTCTTGTTCTTCAGAACTCGCTTAGCGCCTGTGTTTGAGGTCTCCAGGAGCGGCTTGGAAGTCGTGCACCTTCAGGGTGTGGCCTTGTGTGGCCCTGTGGACAATCTGATTCCTCGCCAATATCGCCGTCTGAAGCATCATGGGAGATTGAAACTTCAAGACATTGGTCACGGCTGTCAGAGGCCTCTGTACTTGAGTGATTGGTCTGTCTCTGTCGAGAATGAGAGTGAGTCTGCTGATTCTTAAGTAGGAGGAACTCGGCAATGCATATAGCAGATGACCGTCAAGATGATGAAAGGTGTTTTTCACATTTGATCAATGCATTGAAATTTCCGATCAAAAGCTGCGGAAACAATTTTGCACCGAGAGGACAACGGTTATACTGGTAGTGATTGAGGGCATCGGGAGTTGTTTAACGTGTGTTCCATTTAACTTTTCAGTGGATCATTGCGTGATTATTGACAGAGCTCAATGGCGCAGTATAAACAGAGCAGATTACTTTACTTCACCAGTTTGGAAAACCTACCAGATGTTTAATACTATCATTACCTCTTTATTGCCAATCGGTTTAATTCTATTGTTCAATGCTTTAACAGTCACATTATTGCGGCAAACAGAGTCCGCCGAGGACTCCGGAGCAGCGAAAAGAATAATAATGATTCAGAGGTGAGGAACCGGAAAAAGTCAATGATTCTGCTGTTCGCTCTATCATACAATTTCTTTTAATTGCGTTTCCACTTAATAGTCTTCGTTATGATCTGACAAGGTCAACATTACTTTTATACAGACAGCTGTATTAATTCGACGTCTTTTAACCTGCAAGAGTTTGGGTACATGTTGTAATTTACGGTCAATTATGGAAAACCCTGAACATCCTCTACATAGCACCATCCAGAGACAGAGAAGCAGTTTCAGCGACAGGTTACTGTTGATGCAATGCTCCTCAGACAGGATGAAGAGGTCAATACTCCCCAATGCCATTAGGCTTTACAATTCAACTGCCAGGACTTAAGAACTTTTTTTTTAAAGCTATTATTAATGCTTTTTGAGTTAGTGATTTAGATGCATATCATATTATTACTGAGTTAAGTATTGTATGTAATGAGTTTTTGCTACAACAAGTGTATGGGACATTGGAAAAAAATGTTGAATTTCCCCATGGGGATGAATAAAGTATCTATCTATCTATCTAATTTCTCTGCACCTGCACCAACACGTGTATCTACACACTGTCCCAGAGGAAATTCAGGGAAGAGATGAAGTAAGGAGTGTAACATCTGGTCACAATGAATAGTCGACTTTGTAACTAATCGGAAGTTGAATTTTAAATTTTGTCATGAGGTCACAGAAAATCTCTGAATTATTCGTAGTTCTGTTAAATATAACGTAAATATGCGTCGCCAGGTGCTTGAAGTTTAGAAGCCTGGTTTTCCAACACTGGCAGCCAACTGACTTTCTTCAAGTGTACGAAATAATAAACTGTTCCCAATGTGAGTTTTACATCCGCAGAACGCTTGCGCATCCTCTATGGATGGCGCTGAAATTTACCTTGGACATAATAATCCTGTGTCATATAAAGTGTGTGAGGTTTTGGGTATCGGATCTCCGTTGTTCTGTTTTCAAGACTTGAGGTAACAAGCTGTTATCTGAGAAAGAGAAGTGTCTAAACTCGCAGGCTGCCCTGCCTTGCAGACTTTATGAAAGATGGTTGGCATCGAAAATGCATCTCCGATGCGAACCTCACAGTCAGACATCGCTATATTTTTCAAGCAATGCTGTGATTATCTGATCGATAAGGGTTCATTCTCCAAATTAAACCAGGCCAAAGGTGAGCTTAATGTCCAAAATCATTGTCATCTTTGGTGAAATATCCGCGATTTTGCAACGTGTACATTTGTTTCCCATGTGTTTAACACACATATTTCTTTATATTACCATCAACATATATATTTTAATTTGTCACTTATTCCGAATCTGGGAACATATTAGAATCACTGTAATTCTTAACGAGATGATCCCTCAACTTTCAGGACTATTGTCTTCATGAGAATAGTTGAATATTGAAAGCTGTGTCAAAAAATTAATGACTGATCCCTGACGATGGGCCTTCCACCAGAACAGTTAATTTCCTCTCTGCCTTCACAACTGTTACCCCAACTATGTTTTTCTTTTTTACCTTGTGCTTTCGTTTCTGTTTCAGTTTCCACTTTACAAAGTTTGCTTGGTTAGACTGAATTTGCAGGGAGACTAAATGTGTTTGTTTACTTTCAAAGGAGTATTATGACCAGAAATGTTCTTCGATCTCTAGTGCGACGAATCTTATATTTTCACATCTATCCCGTTCAAATTACATGAATGTCTATCATGCGAGTACAAGATAATATAGCAGTTATTTGCATTTACAGACAGTTATTTATCAGCAGCACTCCGGCAAAAGCCCCACAGATCAGGCACACAGATTCAGAGATACAGCACGGATCAGGCCTTTCCGACTCAAGGAAACCGCGCCGTCCAACAATCCACCTATTTAGCCCCAGCCTCATCACAGAATAACTTACAATTAACAATTCGCCTGCTGACAGTGAGGCCTTTGGACTGCGGGAGGAAAAGAAACACGCGCAGGAACCCCATCCTTACAAACTTTCTTACGAAGACACCAGACTCCAATGCCCCGAGCTCCCACAGTGTAGCGCTAATATCTACGCTATCGCCGTGACGAACTTATGCGTGTTTATCCAAGAGTATAATGGTGTGAGCAGTGAATTTCAGTTTCTTCTTTGTGTGATGTGTTTCAAATACTGCCCCTTACGGGAATTCTACAGTGCATGTGTGTTGTTTAAATATCTCAAAAGACTGACGGCAATTTTTTTTTAGGCAGACGGAATTTTTTTTGCTTCATGCAACATTTAATTTAATTCCTTCCCGGAGTCTATTTTAAGGTAGGAAATCATGGCAAAGATAATTGAAACAAAATGGGAACAACAGGCAGAAAATGAAACTTCATCAACAAGTAAACGTTTATGTTCAAGCCGAAGTAGTTTCCTTTGCTGCTCAATACTGTTGACATTTCGTAGGACAGAAAGCTTCTTACTTTGAAAATGGGACTCTGGCTTTACCATTTCCTCTCAGGCTGCAAATAATTGCATCTGATCGCTAATTTTGATTTTCCAAATCTGTGGAATACGTTGCAAGAGGCTGTAACATTTTTCTCTCATTGCACCAGCTTCGTTTACTTTTTATCGAACAATATCCATTGCTGAATTACAAAATCTCACCTTCCGCCAATCCCTTTGCTTTCAAGGCAATTTTTTATTCCTATACTTAACTAAAAACTAGAAGTTAAAATAAAACATAAATCATTTTTTCCGGTAACCTAGAAGATTTAAAAGCAACACAGTGGACTAGCTGTCCGTTTCTGACAATCATTAACGTCGACATTTGTTTCTATTTAATATTATCTACACTTACTTCAGATTGCGTGGCAATTTTATGCTAATTTCTTACATATGAACCATATGTCATTTTAATGTATATGCAATCATTGCAATACCTACGAGATCTGTTTTACTTAGTGCAAATAATAGATCAAATCATTATTATTCATTGCGTGCAGAATTCTCTCATTTTGTACTCAACTGCGGATCAAAGTGTTTATCCAATATTACTAATGCTCTACTTTGCCACAATGCTTCCTGACTTACTGCCCATGACGCTGCAAGGGCAGCAATGAAAGTCCTCCGTCGTCCTCTGCCCCTGTCCGCGCACACAGATATAGAAGGGCTCTTCATTGTTGTTTTCATAACAATTTATTTTTAAAACAGTCAGGCTTGTTAGCCATGAGCTGAAGCCAGAACCAGGAAGACCGGTGGTCAACTCTTAGTCTGGACTCTACTCTTTGACCTGCTAGGCTTGGGTTACCCAACCAAGATGCAAGGCACAAGTCCTCACTCCAGCCAACATAGCTTCCGGCTGATTGAGATACGCAATCCTCCAAACCGTACGACGTGGTTGCGATCGTTTGGAGGATTTTCCCACATAAAATAGTTGGTACCTCGTTTTCTCTTCAGGAGCTTTTTAAGTCGACGATGCAAAATTCCTCCCCAAAATGGTTACAACTAACTTTAAAAGGTTCAATGGTACGAAGGTTAATTTATCTTCGAAGTGCGCAACTCTGAAATAATTCTGCTCCAGGTGGCCACAAAACCAAGAAAGAAAAGAAAGGCAGCTCGATCATCAACCCACAAATCCCTCCAGCCCACACAGGAAAAATGAAATGAACGAACAGGCACATTGACCCATAAGTCCCTGTCTCTGCCACACAAAATAACGAGAAAGATCTGGCGAAGATTACAGAATATGCAAATCTATAAGAATGAAAAAAAGAAAACCATACTCTAAGGCCATATCCAAAACGTAGAAAAGCTGGTTAACTTGCTCTGGGCACACGGCAGACCTTTCCCTCTCAGCAGCTGGCGATCCCACCAGCAATGAAAGGAAATGTTCCCGCTCCAGCAGAGCGATGCCCGGCGAGCAAAATGAAATCTTCCCTCTCGAGCAGATCAATTTCACGAGCAGGTAGTCGGCACTATCTTTGCGGATGCGCCTCGATGTTTCGATCCCCCTTTTCGCTTTAACCTGCGGCTAATGGCAACTTTAATCGGCGAATGCAGTCGAACATCGGCTCGCGTCCCATTCCCCAGCCTTCTCTTCAGAGCGCCGAACGCAACCACTTTCTCCCGGAATGAGAAACTGCAGAGGGCGGAAACACCAAAACTCACAGCCTCCAAAGGTTTCAGAACCGCATTTAAGACGAAAAGCAAACATAAAGGACATTAAAGACGTCAAATATATGTTTCCATGATTTATCCAGATATTTCAACAAAAGTAGCTTTGTATACAGTCGCCATATCGACCGTAAGTCTGCATCTTTGGTGCAGTCGCTGTAGATTATTACGTCACGCAGACTTCGATGTTCCCAATTTACATATTAACACAATATTAATACAATACTTCCAGACTATAAGTACAACGAACCAATGCTCTCGCCACTCTTACAGACTTAAGTCTTTCTGCTTATATGTTCCCTCTCATTTCCCCGATCTAATTTCAGTGTATCTTCATTCAAGAAAACAATATCTGCTTTATAATTTTAACCTGAACTCCCCAGCCTCCTGCAAGAAAAACTACATAGTTAGATCCTTCCAAATGCTCACTAATGTTAAACGTTTCTACGGCGGCTACATCTGACCCCTCGCAATCAAAACACACGTGGAGCTGTTTCAATACAACGATGTGGTAGGTAAATTATCCAAGTCTGTTGAAGTTCATTGCTGAATACAAAAAAAAGCTCTTACACTCTTGCCATCAATTCAGATATTTCCACTACATTTCTCTTTTCCCTCAACCTGACTGGCCAATTTAAGTGGCTTGTGAATGCATATTTTTGACGTTAGTCTCTCCCAGCATTTTGATGCTGAGCAACGTGAAGCTGGTTGCCACATAAGGCACCAAAGGCCTGTTCGTGCACTATATCCATGGCATTCCTGTTGGAAATAAGCGCCCAAATCCCGCTATCTGTATCCGCCACACAACCCAGCAAAGCACATTTCCTATTCTATTTTACTGTTTCTCTCTTCTCGCTTCTGCCAGCGTCAATAACGTCAACACCTCATCTCTGTACAAAATTCATAATCTACGAACTCCCTTTCAAGGACGCTACAACTCCATAAGCTCATGGCCTGATGTTGAGGGGTGTAACTGTTCATATAGAAGTGCCAACGGTGCGGAGGGAGTTTGATGGACTGGCCGTATCCACTACTTTTTGACGGATTTTCTGTTCATTGGCATCATTAGATGTCATGCTGAATCTCCGCAAACCCCGAGGGAAGCAGAGAAGCCGCCGTACTTTCTTCGTAGTTGCACCTCCGTGCTGGGCCCGGGACGTGTCCTCAAGAATAATAACTGCGAGGAAGATAACGTTGCTAATCAACCTCAGCTCTAAACCGTCGATAAGGACTGGCTCTTCGACCTCTGTTTTCATCCGACTGAGATCAATAATCAGCTCCTTGGTCTTGCGGTCACTGAGTAAGAGATTGCAGTTCTTGCACCTCTCAGCCAGATTTTCAATCTCCATCCGACATGCTGATTACTCACCACCTTTGATTTGGCCTACGGCAGTGGTGTCAGCATCCTTGAACATGGTTTTGGTATTGTGCTTAGGCACACACTCACAAGAGTAACACGAGTGGACCCAGGGTTAAGCACACAACCGCGTGGTGCACCTACGCAGATGGAGATCGTGGATGAGATGTTGTTGCAAATCCGAAATGAGGGATCAATTTAAATGAGGCTTTTTCATTGTAGTAGGGTAAAGAATCCGAGTGTTTCATACTTTCGTAAGCCTTTAGAGCGTGATATATGGGCAGAATTCGGAGATTTGTCTCATCAAATCTGCTCCACCATTTCATCATGGCTGCTCAATTTTTCCTCTCAGGTCCAATTTCCTGCCATCTTCCTGCTACCGTTTATGCCTTGATTAAGCAATAATCTATCAAACTCTGCCTTTCATATACTTCGGTTCTTGGGCTCCACATACACCTGTTGCAACGAATTCCACAAATTAAGCACTCTGACTAAGGGAATTCCTCTCCATGTCAGTTCCAAACGGACGCACTTCTATCCTGAGGCTGTGTGCTCTGGTCCCAGAGCGTCCCAACATGCACTCTATCGAGGCCTTTCAACATTTGATAAATTACAAGAAGTCAACTATTATTCTTCTCAACCCCAGTGGAATCAGGTCCAGAGCCATCAAACGTTCTTTATATGACAAGCCATTGCATTCCGGAATCATTTTCGTAAACCTCCTTTGATCCCTCTCCTGTGTTAGAACATCCATTCTAACATAGGGGAGCCTAGACTACTCACAATATTCCAAGGAAGGTCTCACTGGTGCTTTTTAAAGCCCCAAAATTACATCCTTGTTTTTATATTCTGGTCCTCTTGAAGTGATTCCTAACGTAGCATTTGCTTTCTCACCACCGACTCAGCCTCCAAATTAACAGTTGGGAGGGGAAGGGGGCGGATGCATGCACAAGGACACACAAGTCCCTTTGGATTTCCTCTTTTTGAATTTTCTCTCCATTCAGAAAATTGTATACCCTCATTGGACTCCGGCATGGTGCCAGAAGACTGGAAAATTGCTCCACTCTTTGTGAAAGGGGACGGCAGCAGGAAAGAAATTATAGACCAGTTAACCCGCCTCAATGGTTGGGAAGATGTTGTACTCTATTGTTGAGTATGAGGAGATGGAGTAGTTGGTGACACAGGAGAAGCTAGTACAAAGTCAGTATAGTTTCATTCAGGGACAAACCTGCCTAGGGACCCTACTGAAATTCTTTGAGGAGATTACAAGTAGCATAGATAAAGGATAAAGTAGCATAGATAAACATAGGATGTTGTATATTTGGATATTCAGAAAGCCTTAATAAGGTGCCACACATGAGGGCTACCTTCGAAATTAAAAGTCCATGTTATTACAGAAAAGTTACTTACATGGTTAGAGAATTGGCTGATTGATCACCGAATGGGAATAAAAGGATCTTTTTCTGTTTCGATGGCAGTGGCTAGTGGTGTTCCACAGATGTCGGTGTTGGGACCGCTTCTTCTTATGCTTATTCTTATTCTTATATACCTAATTTAGATGATGGAACAAATAGCTTTGTTGACAGTTTTTCAGCTTATATGTAGATTGGTGGAGGGGCAGGTAGTGTTGATGAAACAGGCAGGATGCAGAGGGACGTAGACAGATTAGGAGAATGGGCAAGAAAGTGGCAAATGAAATATAATGTTGCAAAGTGCAAGGTCGTGCTCTTTGGTAGTAGAAATAAGTATACGGCCAATTATCTAAACAGAGCGAATATCCCGAAATCTGAGATGGAGAGAGACTTGGAAGTCTTTGTGCAGAACACCTTGAAGTTTAACTTGCCGGTTTATTCGGTGGTGAGGAAGGCAAATGCCAGGTTTGTTTTCATTTCAATACGTCTAGAATACAAGAGGATGGTTGTGATACGAAGGCCTTATAAGGCACTGGTGCGGCCTCACTTTGAGTATGTGAACATTTTTGGGCCCCTCAACTTAGAAGAGATGTGCTGGCATTGGAGAGGGTTCAAAGGATGAGTCCAAGCATGAAAGGGTTTTCATAGAAAAAACGTTTGATGGCTCTGGAGACTGTATTCGCTGGTATTCAGAAGGATGAGGTGGGATGTCATTGAATCCTTTCGAATGTTGAAAGATGTAGTCACAATAGATCTGGAAAGGTTGTTGCCCAGGATGGGAGAGTCTAGGACAAAAGGGCACAGTCTCTGGACGGAGGGACGTCCTTTCAAAACAGAGATATGGAGAAATTTCTTTAGCCAACGGTGGCAAATGTCTGGAAATTGTTGCGACATGCATCTGTAGAGGCCAGGTCGTTGGGGGTATTTAAGGGAGAGGTTGATAGGGTCTTGATTGGACAGGACATGAAAGGTTACAGGGAGATTCCGGGAACTGCGGTTTAGGTCGAGATAGAAGAAAAAGATCAGCCATGATTGAATGGGCCAAATAGGTTCTCTCTGCTCTATGTCTTATAGACTTATGGCCTTACTACTTTTCTACGAAAGTGCGTGATCATTCACTTCCTGACAGTATATCCTATCTGACACTTCTTTGCCCATTATTCCCTGCTATCTATTTCCTTCTGTAGCCTCTCTACTTCGTCGAAACTCATTGCCTTCCAACTACTTTCATGTCATCTGCAAAGTTTGCGAAAGGGTCATCGATTCAGTCTTACATATAATATACCCATATAAACCATATAACAAGTACAGCACGGAAACAGGCCATCTTGGTTCATCTAGTTCGTGCCGAACGTTTACTCTCACTTAGTCCCACCGACCTGCACTCAGCCCATAACCGTTCATTCCTTTCCTGTCCATATACCTATCCAATTGTTTTAATGACAATATCGAACCGGCCTCTACCACTTCTTCTGGAAGCTCGTTCCACACAGCTGCCTCTCTCTGAATAAAGAAGCTCCCCCTGGTGTTACCCTTAAACTTTTACCCCTTAACTCTCAACTCATGTCCTCTTGTTTGAATCTCCCCTCTTCTCAATGGAAAAAGTTTATCCACGTCAACTCTATCCCCCTCATAATTTTAAATACCTGTATCGTCCCCGCTAAAATCTCTACGCTCCAAAGAATAAAAACCTAACTTTTTCAGCTTTTCTCTGTAACTTAGGTGCCGAAACCAAGGTCACATTCCAGTAAATCTCCTCTGTATTTTGTTGATATCTTTCCGATAATTCGGTGACCAGAGCTATACACAATACTCCAAATTTGGCCTCACCAATTCCTTGTACAATTTTAACATTACACCCCAATTTTTATACTCAATGCTCTGATTTATAAAGGCCAACATGCCAAAAGTTTTCTTCACCACCCTATCCACATGAGATTCCGCCTTCAGGGAACTATGCACCATTATTCCTTAGTCACTCTCCTCTACTGCATTCCTGAATGCCCTACCATTTACCAAGTATGTCCTATTTTGATTAGCCCTACCAAAATGTAGCACCTCACACTTATCAGCATTAAACGCCATCTGCCATCCTTCAGCCCACTCTTCTAACTGGCCTAAATCTCTCTGCATGCTTTGAAAACCTACTTTATTATCCACAACGCCACCTATCTTAGGATCATCTACATACTCACTAATCCAACTTACAACCCCATCATCAAGATCATTAATGTCTATGACAAACAACATTGGACCCAGTACAGATCCCTGAGGCACACCAGTCGTCACCGGCCTCCAACCTGACAAACTGTTATCCACCACTACTCTCTGGCATCTCCCATCCAGCCACTGTTGAATCAATTTTACTACTTCAATATTAATATATAATAACTGAACCTTTCTAACCTTCCGTGTGGAACTTTGTCAAAGGCCTTACTGAAGTCAATATAGACGCCATCCACTGCTTTACCCACGTCAGCTCTCCTACTAACCTCTTCAAAAAATTCAATAAGATTTGTCAAACATGACCTTCCATGCACAAATCCATGTTGACTGTTCCTAATCAGGCCCTGTCTATCCAGATAATTATATATACCATCTCAAAGAATACTCTCCATTAATTTACCCACCACTGACGTCAAACTTACAGGCCGATAATTACTAAGTTTACTCTCAGAACCCTTTTTAAACAATGGAACCACATGAGCAATACGCAAATCCTCCGGCACCATCCCCGTTTCTAATGACATTTGAAATATTTCTGTCAGAGACCCTGCTATTTCTACACTAACTTCCCTCAAGGTCCTTGTGAATATCTTGACAGGACCCGGAGACATATCCAGTTTTATATTCTTTAAAAGCGCCAGTACTTCCTCTACTTTAATCACCATAGTTTCCATAATTACCCTAATTGTTTCCCTTACCTTACACAAGTCAATATCCTTCTCCTTAGTGAATACCCGAGAAAAGAAATAGTTCAAAATCTCCCCCATCTCTTTTGGCTCCACACTTAGCTGTCAACTCTGATTCTCTAAGGGACCAATTTTATCCCTCACTATCCTTTTTGCTGTTAATATAACTGTAGAAACCCTTTGGATTTATTTTTACCTTACGTGCCAAAGCAACCTCTTTTAGATTTTCTAATTTCTTTCTTAAGATTCTTTTTACATTCTTTATGTTCCTCGAGCACATCATTTACTCCATGCTGCTGATATTTATTGTAGATCTCTCTCTCTCTTTCCGAACCATGTTTCCAATATCCCTTGAAAACCATGGCTCTTTTAAACTTTTAACCTTACCTTTCAACCTAACAGGAATATAAAGATTCTGTTCCCTCAGAATTTCACCTTTAAATGACCTCCATTTCTCTATTACATCCTTCCCATAAAACAAATTGTTCCAATCCACTCCTCCTAAATCCTTGCGTATCTCCTCAAAGTTAGCCTTTCTCCAATCAAAAATGTCAACCCTGGATCCAGACCTATCCTTCTCCATAATTATATTGAAACTAATGGCATTGTGATCACTGGACCCGAAGTGCTCCCGAACACATACTTCCCTCACCTGACCTACCTCATTGCCTAACAAGAGATCCAACACTGCCCCTTCTCTAGTTGGTACCTCCATATATTACTGCAAAATACTACCCTGAACTCATTTTGCAAACTCTAAACCATCCAGCCCTTTTACAGAATGGGCTTCCCAGTCTATGTGAGGAAAATTAAAATCTGCCACAATCACAACCTTGTGCTTACTACAAATAACTGCTATCTCCTTACAAATGTTCTCCTCCAATTCTCGCTCCCCATTAGGTGGTCTATAATGCACCTCTATAAGTGTTACTTCACCTTTCCCATTCCTCAATTCCACCCAAATACCCTCTCTAGAAGAGCCCTCTAATCTATCCTGCCAAAGCACCGCCGTAATATTTTCTCTGACAAGCAACGCAAACCTTCCTCTCTTGCCCCTCCGATTCTATCACACCTGAAGCAACGGAATCCAAGAATCCAAAGAAATCCAGTTGCCAATCACACCCCTCCTATAACCATGCTTCACAAAAAGCGATAACATCATATTTCCAGGTATCAATCCATGCTCTAATCTCATCAACATTTCTGATAATGCTCCTAGCATGAAAATAAATGCATTTAAGAAATTCTCCACCTCTTACTCTCTGTTTATCGCTGGCAGTCTTACTACTTTTCTACCAAGGTGAATGACCATTCACGTCCTGATAGTATATCCCATCTGACACTTCTTTGCCCATTATTCCCCGCTATCTGTTTCCTTCTGTAGCCCCTCTACTTCGTCGAAACTACCTGCCCTCCACATACTTCCATGTCATCTGCAAAGTTTGCGAAAGGGCCATCAATTCCGTCTTACATGTAATGTAAACAGCTCCATGTGGAACACGAGTAAGCTAAGTAGAAAAGGCTAACTTAATTCCTACACGTTGCATTCCGCCAGTCAGCCATGGTTTTACACATGGTCGTATACTTCCTGTAATAACATGGGCTCTAAACTTATTAAGCAGCTTCATGTGTAAAACTTTGCTGAATGCCTTTAAAAAAAAACAAGTGCACAACACCCGCCGATGCAGTTCTGTGTATCCGGCCTGTTATGTCTTCAAAGAATTCCCACTGATTTGTCATGGTTGATTTTCCCTTGCGGAAACCATGTCGACAATCGACTCAAACATCTTCCGAAAAGCTAGCGGTTCTTGAAAGATCCTCGTTAATGCATCCACAGTCTCTTCAGTCCCCTCTTTCAGAACCCTGGGCTGTACACCATTTAGTCCAAGTGACGTATCTACCTATCAGACCTTTGAGTATCCCAAGAACCTTCTCCTGATTTACAACCATTTCATATGACCCCTGGCACTCTCGATCTTCCCGCACGCTTCTAGTGTTTTCTACAGTGAAGACTTTCAAATTACTAGTACAGTTCGTCGGCCATTTCCTTGTCTCCCATCACTATCTCTACAGCAAAGTGTTTCAGTAGTCTAATATACGGTCTCGCATCTCTTTGAACCCTTACGTATCTGAAATAACTTATGGTATCATCTTTAATAGTACTGTCTCGTGTAGTTTAGGATTACATCTTTTCCATCATAATGACATTTTATTTGCATTCTGCAGGTTTTATTACATTTCCAATGCTCTATCGTCCCACGAATATTTGCTCTAATAAATGTCCTCTCTTTTCGTTTATGATTGCATTTGCTTCTCTTGCTATCTGCGGTTGTGTCAGATCGCCATGAGAATACATCTTCCGCTTTTTGGTGTATTTATCTTGTGTCTTCCTAATTGCTTCCAGAATTTCCATCCTTTCCTTCTGTGCCATCATTCCTGCCAGTGTTGTTTTCCAATCACTTCTGGCCAACTCCTCTCTCATGCCTCTGTAATTCAATTTACTGCAATGTAATACTGATATGCCTAACATTTGCTTCTCACGTTTCCGTGGAAATTCTATTATATTATGATTACTTTCGCTGAAGGGTCCTTTTACCTTAAGCTCTCTAAACAATTTTCGTTTATTACACAACACAGAATTAAGAAAAGCAGGGCCCCTGCTGGGATCAAACATGAGCTGCGCTAAAAAGCCATCTTGCCGGTATTCTCGATATTCCGTCTTTTGGTACCCAAAACCAATCGGATTTCTCGAATCTACCTGCGTATTAAAGACCCCCACTATTATTGCAACATTTCCTTTCAAACAACAATTTTCTATCCCCTGTTGTAATTTGTAGCCCTCATCCTTCCTGATGTTTGGAGGTCTGTGTAATTCATCAAGGTCCTTTTATCCCTGTGGTTTTTTAGGTCTGCCCACTAACAATTTGGCACTTTCTGACATTACGCCTCCTCTTTCTAACTATGTGATTTCATATTTTAAACTTTGTAACACGCCACCCCCTCTGGCTATCCTTTCGATGAAATATCTATCTTGGACGTTAAGCTCCCAAGAATAAATTTCCTGGAGTCACGATTTCGCGATGCCCACAAAGTCTATCTGCCAACGGCTAAGTGTGCTAAAGGTTCATCTACCTTATCACATATATTACATGCACTCAAACACCTTCACTCTTTTCGATTTTGTCCTCCTTTAACATTGCAAATTATCCTGTTAACTGCAATTTCTCTATCGTTAGTCTCTCCTTGCGGGTAGCCTCAGTTCCCACTGTCTCTGTTTGTAAACCAAGTACCTCAGCAACATCACACCTGTCGTCATCAACTGTTAAACTATTTATCTCATGAAAAAAAAAATCAATTTTACTCTACTAATTTAGGACTCGTGAAGGATTTCACCAAATGTTATAAATGATCTTCATTTGAACGTGATAATAGTTTGATTTTTTTCCGATTGTTTTACCATATAGGCCTCTAAAATGTTATGTCGTGCAAAAGGAATATATGACAACATCTTTTGAAAAGTTGAACAAAAGATGAAAGAAAATGTATGTTGTTGTGATTTCCTCGATGGGCGATTTCCATTGCGCTGTGACACCATGTATATAAACACCTTCCGTTAATTGTTTGTTCGCTGGGCTGTCTCTGATGTGACTAATAGGCTGGTAAGATTATTTTGGAGAATGCAGTATCCATTCCTTTATAAATGCTTTGAAATCAATCATCTGTACTATTCGTCAGTAGGAGCTGGAGCTTCTGTACCTGATCGTCACGTCACTCGGTAAATGGGATATCCAGCAATTTACTACATAGAGAGTGTTTATTATCCTGTACTGGCTGCCATTGGTATCCCCAGTAAGTAACTTGAGTATGTTTGCTATTTTTATCTTGCCCTGCCTGCTTCTCTGCATTATATACGCCGTAAAACCCACTTCACACCAGCATTGTGTCATGAGGGATTTCGGTCTGATCAGATTTCAAATGTACGTTTCTGTCTTCTTCCGGATATAAATCCAGGTAGTGATCCTTTCAATTGTGCCCCTGTAGAAAGTTCTTATGATTTGGAGCTCACACCAAACTTGTTCAACTGTCTGATTAAACTGTCTGATTAAGTATGTAAAAACCACGTGAGATCCTCGGTGATATACATGCTGAGGTACTTAAAGCTGTTCACCCTCTCCACTCCAGATCCATTGATGACAGTAGTGGTTAGCCAGTCTCCATTCCACCTGCTATCAACTAATCTGCTCCTTTGTTTTTGCGACATTGAGGGCGAGGTTGTTTTCTTGACAACACTGTGTCGGAATGATGACTTCCTCTCTGTAGGTGGCTTCATTATTACTTGAGATTAGGCGAATCAGTGCAACTATCAATCCTCTATTTAGCTTCATCAGCAACAAAGCGCGACCTTTTCAAGATGGCTGGGTTGATCAACACTCCTCTGTTAAATACGCCTTGAAATGTGGAATCCCGCTGCCAGCTGCCGGAGATTTGCTTACTCAAGTTTTTGTGCGCATCAAACTAACTCTTATGTTTTCCTTGCAGTTAATTTGATGGCTATTGTGATCCTTTGTCGTGGAAAATGCGGACTCTCCAAATGCATCACCCGCTACCTGGTGGCAATGGCATCTGCTGATTTACTGGGTGTTATCATTGGTGTTATATTGGAGCGGATCAATCATATTTACGTTTATGCGAGATTTTTGTTCTTCGGTCCGATTTGTGCTTCGTCAGTTGTCTTGAGGCTCGCAGCCACCGACTGTTCTGTCTGGTTGACGGTGGCTTTCACATGTGATCGATGTATTGCAATTTGTAGTCAAAAACTGCGGAAGCGATTTTGCACCGATAGGACGGCAACTGTAGTGGTAGTGATTGTAGGCACTGGGAGTTGTTTGAGGTGTTCTCCATTTTTCTTTGGGATTGATCATTCCGCGAATATTAATAGCGTTCCATGGCGCTGTCTTGTTAAAGAAGATTACTTTACTTCACCAGTGTGGAAAGCTTACCAGATATTTAATAGTATCATTACTCCTTTACTGCCAATAGGTTTAATTCTATTGTTCAATGCTTTAACAGTCAGACATATTATTGCGGCAAATAGAGTCCGCCGAGGTCTCCGGAGCAGCAATGACAATAAGCAGGATTCAGAGGTGGAGAACCGGAGAAAGTCAATGATTTTGCTGTTCGCTCTGTCAGCCAATTTCATTTTATTGTGGATCCCCTTTATAGTCTCTTGTCTGATCTGGCAAGCTCAAAATTACCATTATACAGATAGATATCTTAATTCGCCGTTGTTTATTCTGCAAGAGTGTGGGTTCATGTTGCAATTTCTCTGCACCTGCACAAACACTTGTATCTACACGCTGTCTCAAAGGAACTTCAGGGAAGAGATCAGGAAAGGAGTGAAACATCTGGTCACATTGAATGGGCGACTTTGCAGATAAAATATGAGGTGTATTGTATATTTTGTGACGATGTCAGATACATTGTCTCAGCTATCAGAATGCCTGATAAATAAAACATAAATCTGTGCAATCCGGTGCGTGAAGGTTAAAAGCCCGATTATCCTGCAAGGGCAGCGGCCATAATTGAAGCAACGAGTAAAGTGGTCCTCATTGTCCAAAATCGGTGGACTATCCGCCACTCTGTAACATAGACATTCAATCCCACAGTTTAATCGCCTATTTTTCGTTATTTATCAACTAAAATAATTTATGTTTTTATCTGGCAATTCGGTTTTAATCACCGAATCTGACGATAGATTAGGATCACTGCAATACTTAACAAGATGAGTTTTGAATTTCCAGGACTATTGTTTTTGCTTAGAATGCGCGCATTTGGAAAAATGTGTCAAGAAATTAATGCCTGAGACCTGAAGAATTGTCTTCGACAAGAGAAGTTAATTTCCTACCCCCGCTCTCTCTCTCCCCCCTTTCTCTCTCTCTTCACAGTAGTTATCTCACCTTCCGTTCCTTTCCTTTGACTTTTCGCTTGTGTCTCGCTTTCCACGTTCAGCAGATTTACTCGTTTGGATTGTGTCTGCTGGGAATCCTACTGTGTTTGTTCATTTCAGAGGAGTTCGTTCTTATTAATCTGCCGAGAATCGTTCTTCATTCTGCACGGTACCGAGTCGTCTATTTTCAGATATTTCGTGATATAAATGCAAACAATTATCGAAGCAGCCAATAATATTAAATCATTCTCCATCTCTCTCTCTCATTATCAGCATCTGCAGCAGGCTGCCTCCTCCCTTTCTTCACTCTCTCTCGTTAGCAGCATAGTTTACAGGAGCGTCAACTCTTGTCCCCATCTCCGCCTGTTTTGCTCATCACACCCCCACCCTTAAAAAGAATTTTTACGGTGAAAAAATTCAATAGTAAGGCACATTACATAGTCTAATATAATACATAAGTAGTCAATAATCAACAGAGTAATACAGATGTAATTTCAAATCTAACACCTAAACAATCAGCAATTACATTGTCAGCCTTGTAAGAGGGAGGGCAATATCCGCAAAGTTTTTACTAAACTTCCGATAGTACCCCACCATTCCCACGGGACGGGAACTTCAGAAATAGCCTGCACTTTAGCTTGAACAGGGGTCAGCTGCCCCTGTTCTACCACATACCCCAGATATGTGACCGTAGCGTGGTCGAACTCACATTTGGCGAGGTTCACTGTGAGATTGGCTTCAGACAGCCGTTTAAATAGTTCCTCCACAGCCACAATGTACTCGTCCGACGTATCACTCAAAACCTGTAAGTCGTCAATGTAAGGTCCTGTATTATTTGACCCTTTAATCACTGAATCAATCATCCTTTGAAATGTCCCTGGAACGTTTTTCATCCCAAAAGGCAAGACATTATACTCATAGAACCCCGATGGTGTGAAAAAGCTGAAATTTCTCGAGCCCTGTCAGTTAAGGGAACACAACAGTACCCTTTCAGCGAATCAATCTTTGTAATGTACCTAGCCTTCACCACTCTATCAATGCAATCATCCACCCTTGGGATAGGATAAGCATCAGTCTTTGTGATGGCATTTACTTTCCTGTAATCTGTACAAAACCTTACAGTACCATCAGGTTTCGGGACAAGCCCACACGGAGATGCCCAGTCTGAGGAAGATCGCCTGATAATACCAGCAGCTAGCATATGTTCAATTTCTCATTCCACTAGCTTGCTCTTTTCTAAATTCATCCTATAGGTGTGTTGCTTAATAGGCTGGGCTGCAGTAACAATAACATCATGTACTGTGACCGTGCATTTCAGAGGCACATCTGGACATCAAACTGTATGCCGGTTAATTACGTTTGTCAGCTGTTCCCTTTGCTCAGACTTCAAATGACGGACATTATCAGCAAAGTTGGCAAAAACAATAGAGTTCTCTAGTCTGGTGGGCACTATATTTATCTTTTCAAAGTGCTCTTGCTCCTCATTAGCAATCTCTACAGCCTCGTTTGTTTTTCTGATGGCACTGACTGGTGCGGCTTTTGGATCATGATAAGCTTTCAGCATATTGATATGCACTAATTGAGTTGGTTTGCGCCGATTAGGAGTTTCAATAACATAATTCAAAGAATCTATCTTTTTAATTATCTTGTACGGACCTTGGAATCTCGCCTGCAGGGGGTTGGTCATCAAGGGGAATAATATTCCCGTTATCACCAGCCTAAAACATCTGTTCTCGGGCTCGTTTGTCATACCACTGGTTCTTTTTGACTTGGGAGTCTTGGAGGTTTTTCTTTGCAAAGTCGAATATCTTGTTAAGCCTCTCGCGGAATCTCAAAACATATTCAATCACATTCACATGCACTGTCGGGTTACACCATTTTTCTTTAAGTAAGGTCTAAGGTCCGTTGGGCCTATGACCGAAAACAATCTCAAACGGGTTAAACCCCAGCATCCCCTGAACCGTGTCCCTCACTGCGAACCGCAAAAGAGGCAATCCGGCATCCCAGTCTCTGATATTCTCCTGGCAGTAGGTTTTTATCATTTTTTTCACAATTGTGTGAAACCGCTCCAAAGCCCCTTGGGACTCAGGGTGGTCAACAGGACCCCACCGCCAAGCACATCTTCCTCTCCCTACCCCTCAGTTTTTCGCAGGGATCGTTCCCTCCCTGACTACCTGATCCAAACGTCCCTCCCCACAGAACTCCCACCTGGCACTTATCCCTGCAAGCGCAAATGCTACACCTGTCCCCACACCGCCCCCCCCTTACCACCATTCCCGGTCTCAGACCAGGAATGAGACCTGGTGAGGCAGGTGAGGGACGAAATATTATCGGGACGAAATATTGAACCTGGCCCACAAGATACCCCCAGGTAAACATTTTGGAGTAAGGAAAACGGTAGATAGGGTTATGAGAGAATTTTATTGGCCAAGTATGAGGAAGGACATTTTTGATTATTGTAAGAGGTGTCACACGTGTCAGGTGGTAGGAAAGCCGAATCAGGTTATTCCGAAAACACCCCTTCGGCTGATACCCGCCTTCAGGGAACCTTTCTTCCGAATGATCGTAGATTGTGTGGGTCCCTTGCAGAAGACCGCAGCTGGGCGTCAGTATGTACTGACTACGTACACAACGCTGGAAGAACTCAGCAGGTCAGGCAGCATCCGTGAGAAAAGAGTAGTCAACGTTTCGAACCGAGACCCTTCATCAGGAATGGGGAGGGAACACTTCCAGGTGAGGCAACACTTCTCCTGCGTGTCTGCTGGAGTCGTCTATTGCATCCGGTGCTCCCGGTGCGGCCTCCTCTACATCGGCGAGACCCGACGCAGATTGGGGGAACCGCTTCGCCGAGCACCATCCGCTCCGTCACAATAGACAGGACTTCCCGGTTGCCACCCACTTCAACTCTGCCTCTCATTCCCATCTAGTTATGTCCATACATGGCCTCCTCTACTGCCATGATGAGGCCAAACTCATGTTGGAGAAGCAACACCTCATCTACCGTCTGGGTAACCTCCAGCCTGGTGGTATGAACATTGAATTCTCAAATTTCCGGTAATTCTCTCAACCTCCCCCTTCCCCTATCCTAGGTCCCTCTCTGCCTCTCTCCCCTTTCAACTTTCTACTTCTTTATCTCTACAGTTATTTCAAGCTTATCACCTCCCCCTCCCCCTTTATCTTTCCTCTGATTGGTCCTGGCGCCTCTAGGTCCTACCCTCTCCCCTCTCTCTATTACTGGGCTTCGGCTCTCTCTTACCCCCCTCCCCATTCCTGATGAAGGGTCTCGGTTCGAAACGTTGACTACTCTTTTCTCACGGATGCTGCCTGACCTGCTGAGTTCTTCCAGCGTTGTGTACGTAGTCAGTACATACTGACGCCCATCTGCGGTCTTCTGCAAGGGACCCACACAATCTACGATCATTCGGAAGAAAGGTTCCCTGAAGGCGGGTATCAGCCGAAGGGGTGTTTTCGGAATAACCTGATTCGGCTTTCCTACCACCTGACACGTGTGACACCTCTTACAATAATCAAAAATGTCCTTCCTCATACTTGGCCAATAAAATTCTCTCATAACCCTATCTACCGTTTTCCTTACTCCAAAATGTTTACCTGGGGGTATCTTGTGGGCCAGGTTCAATATTTCGTCCCGATAAACCTTCGGAAATACCACTTGGTATTCAATCGCCCAATCCTCATCTGCAGGCACTGTAGCTGGTCTCCACTTTCTCATCAATACTCCCTCTTTAATGTAAAATCCCACTGGTTCCTTTTTAATTCCCTCCTCCGAGACAGCTGTCTCCTTCAAAGCCACAAGTTCCTCATCTTTCCTCTGTTCCCTCACAAGTTCTTTCCTCGATAAGGATAAATCCGTCTTGTCCCCCTTTATCTCCTCAACTTCACTGTCCTCTAACCCCTTCTGATACAGGGACGGTAAAAAACGACTCAGCTAACTCCACGTCCGCCTCAGCGGCATCAGGGATTTTCTCAACAGCCCTTCTCGCCATGCTTCTGGTTACCGCGGGATAAACTTCAGCATCTGTGGGCGGGTCATCTGCACTTACGGGCTTACTGGTGAGCTGAACTGTTGGCCAATTCATTGGTCCTATTCTCTTATATTTTCCTCATGGTCTTCAAAGAGCTGCAGAATGCCTCGGGGTTTTCCTTAATCCAGCTCGCGAAGGCCTTTCCTTGGCCGCTCGAGCTCTCCTAACTTCATTCGGAAGCTCCTTTCTGCTAGCCTTTTAATTTTCAAGATATCTATATTTACCTCGTTTTTGAGCCTTTCGTAAGCTTTTCTTTTTTACTTGACTAGACTTTTAAAGTCCTTTGTACACCACGGTTTTTGTACCCTACATTATTTCCCTGTCTCATTGGTACGTACCTTAGCAGAACGCCACGAAAATACAGTCAGCATAGCTTTGTCAAAACTAGGTCGTGCTTTAGGAGCCTGATTAAATTTATTGAGGATGTGACTAATCACATTGATAAAGGTAGAACACTAGATGTAGGGCATATGAATTTCAACAAGAGATTTGATAAGGTACAACATGCATGGCTTATTGAGAAAGTTAGGAGATATGGGATCCAAAGTGAACTGGCTTGTGGATCCAGAATTGTGGATCCAGAAGTCAAAGAGTGGTTGTATACTGGTCATATTCTGCATGGAAGTCGATGACCAGTGGTGCGCCTCAGGGATCTGTTCTGGGGCCTCGTCTCTTCGTGATTTTTATGTGACCTGGATAAGGAAGTGAATATATGGGTTGGTAAATTTGCCAATGACACAAAGTTTGGGTGATGTGGATTGTGAGGAATGCTGTCAGGGGTTACAGTGGGATATGAATAGGTTGGAAACTGGCCTAAGAAGTTGCATTTAATTAAAGTAAATAATAAAGTAAGAATTGTGTGCCGAAGGACCTGTATTGTGCTGTCGATTTTCTGTGTTCTATGTTCTAAAGAAGTAGATCACTATTCCGCTCAGCAATGTACCGTCATTCAGAACAAAAACGTGTGGTCTCTTACTTTTAAACAGGGACAAAGTTTTTAACATTTCTTCTCATGCAGCAAATGACTTTAAAACCCATCTTATCGATCAATTTTAACGATATAACCACATAACAATTACAGCTCGGCCCTTCTATTCCGTGCCAAGTGCTTCCTCTCACCTCGTCCCAATGACCTGCACTCAGCCCATAACGCTACATTCCTTTCCTGTCCATATACCTATCCAATTTTTTAAACGACAATATCGATCCTGTCTCTACCACTTCTACTGTAAGCTTGTTCCATCCAACTACTACTCTCTGAGGAAAGAAGTTCCCCCTAAATATTTGCCCCCTAACTCTCAAGTCATGTCCTCTTGTTTGAATCTCCCTTACTCTCAATGGGGAAAGCCTATCCACGTCAATCTATCTATCCCCCTCATAATTTTATATAACTCTATCAAGTCCCCACTCAACTTTCTACGCTCCAAAGAATAAAGACCTAACTTGTTAAACCCTTCAAGTATCTTAGTTGCTGAAACCAAGGTAGCATTCTAGTAAATCTTCTCTGTACTCTCTCTATTTTGTTGACATCTTTCCTATAATTCGGTGACTTGAACTGTACAGAATACTTCACATTTGGCCTTACCAATCTCTTGTATAATTTTAATATTACATCCCAACACTATACTCAATGCTCTGATTTATAAAGGGCAGCATACCAAAAGCTTTCTTCACCACCCTATCCACGTGAGATTCCACCTTCAGGGAACTATTCACCATTATTCCTAGATCACTCTGTTCTACTGCATTCTTCAATGCCCTAACATTTACCATGCATGTCCTATTTTGATTAGTCGTACCAAAATGTAGCAGCTCACACTTATCAATATTAAACTCCATCTGCCATCTTTCAGCCCACTCTTCTAACTGGCTTAAATCTCTCTGCAAGCTTTGAAAACCTACTTCAATATCCACAAAGCCACCAATCTTATTATCGTCTGCATACTTACTAATCCAGGGGTGGGCAAACTTTTTGACTTGTGGGCCACAAAGGGTTCTAAAATTTGACAGGGGGGCCGGACCAGGAGCAGATGGACGGAGTGTTTTGGTAATACACCTCATAAGAGAAAATAAAATATCATGGGATATGTAGAAAACATGTGCTTTAATTTCAATTGAAAATGAACAAATGCATTACAACAAAATATCTGTCTTTGATGTCCCATGGTATTTAGCTATTTATTGAAATGACTTTTAAAACACTGAAAATTAAATGAATAAAATACAGCATTTTTAATAGTAACAGTTATTATTTTAAAGCACTGAAAATTCTGTTATCCTTCAAGATATTATCATCATCACTCTCCTCCTGACTGTCTTTATTTCAAAAACGGTAGGAGATGCAGGTCTACTTGTCCTGCTCCTTCTTATTCAATTGTCCCCTGTGCCAAAACTCAACAACGACCAGCACAAGGACAGAACAGTGACAGCGCGCCAGTATGCGGAGCGCGTTATTTGATCTGGAGCGCATTTTTTATTTTGAGAACGTACGTGCACCTGCGCACTACTCATGTCCATCACTTAACAGAAATGACATGTAACATGTAAGGCTTATTGAAAAAAATATTTTCAAATGCATTTTTTACATAACACAACGAAGAAACTTATTTTTAATTTCAGTGGGAACAGTGTTGTTGGTCTCCCTTTTTAGCCAGCGCATCTAAGTCTGGATTTAGTTTTGTTGTGGCGATTCTCAGGATGGATCTGAGGTGTTGGTCAGTTAACTTGGATCTGTGGCTGGCTTTGTTGATGTTCATGACGCTGAACGCCTGTTCACACAAATAGGTCGAGCCGAACAACGCCAGCACCTTCTGTGCCGTCCTCCGGAGGTTCGGAAACACCTCTTTACCAAGTGAAGGATAAAAGTCATTCAGTTTAAGAGAGTTGAAATTCTCTTTTAAGACGGGCTCAGACTGAAGGTCGATCAGGTCCAGCTGTAGCTCCTCTGGTGCTGTTTCAGGATCTTGTGACAGGGGACAGGCCACCAACTGAAGTGACTTGTCAATTTTTTCAAAATCAGAAAAGCGACGGCAGAATTCTCTGTGCAGCGCATCCAGTGACTCGCTGTATTTTTTCACATTTGCGCCGGCCTCTTCCAGCGTGGCTAGTGTGGGAAAATGAGTGAATAACTTATTCAAAATTTGCCTGGAGAAAAAAGCCAGCTTGGATTTAAAGGCTTTCACGTTTGTGTACATTTCATGCACAAACTGATCCTTCCCCTGTAGCTTCACGTTCAGTTCATTCATGTGTGAAAATATATCCACAGCAAACGCAAAGTCACAAAGCCAGCTCTTGTTGCTCAGCTCAGGAAATTCGCCGGCCTTCCACAGTAACTCCAAAAATGCACCGATCTCCTCTTTGAGCTCCCATAGTCGTTGAAACACTTTGCCCAAACTTAACCAGTGGACACGGGAGTGATAAAGTAGGTCCTGGTGATCCGCATCAGTTTCCTCCAGGAACGTGATGAACTGACGGTGCTGAAGTCCCCTTGCACGTATAAAGTTGACAAGTTTTACGACAGGATTCACAACATGATTCAGCTGTAATACCGATTTACATAGAGATTCCTGGTGGATGATGCAGTGAAGGAAAATAACATCCTGGTCAGGATTTTCATCTTTCACTTTATTCTGTATTCTCCTCAGCAGGCCGACATTTTTCCCTGTCAAATTAGGAGATCCATCTGTGGTGACGTTGATAAGTTTACTCCAAGGGAGCTTCATATTTTCGATGACAGCAGACACCCGGTCATACAAGTCCTCTCCCCGTGTTTTTCCTTTCAGAGACTACATTGTCAAAAACTCCTCCGTTATTTCAAAAGTATTGTTAATTCCTCGGATAAAAATGAGGAGCTGAGCAGTGTCTTTTACATCGTTGCTTTCATCCAGTGCTAATGAATATAACGTGAACGACTGTGCCTTTTTATTTAAGTCGCTGGTTATATCTTCATCTATCAGTTCCACACGGCGAGTCACTGTCCGGCGTGATAAACTGATTTTTTCAAATTTATCTTTGCTCTCCGGACACAATACTCCTGCTGTCTCCACCATACATTCTTTTAAAAACTTGCCTTCAGACAGAGGCTTGCTGGCCTTTGCTAATTTGAATGACAGCATAAAACTCGCCTTGGTACTTGACTCATGAATGGCAGTTTGACGGTGAAAAAAATTTTGTTGAGCCTGTAAATTAGCTGCCAACCTCTGAGCATTAGCTTCCCGTTCTTTCGTTGACTAGTTGCTGGCATAGTTGGCATTTTTTGTGGCAAAGTGACGGCTGATATTATATTCTTTAAAAACCGCCACAGTCTCTTGGCATATCAGGCATACAGCAGTTGATCGATGTTCGGTAAAAAGATATTTAGTTGTCCACTGCTTATTAAACACCCGACATTCTCTATCCACTTTTCTTTTCTTAGCTCCACTCATCTTTACAGAAGGGGTGAAAGGTCAAAGAGTAAAGCGGAAATGTGGAATAATACGCTGCTCCTCAACAAAGGTCAATGTATATAGAGTGCATCATCTATTGGGAAAACGCCAGAATTGCGGGGAAAATACTTTAACAAGGTTTATTAATATAATTTCAACAAGTTCTGCGGGCCAGATTAAAAAGCTTAACGGGCCGCATATGGCCCCCGGGCCGTAGTTTGCCCATGCCTGTACTAATCCAATTCACCACCCCATCATCCAGATCATTAATGTATATGACAAACAACATTGACCCAGTACAGATCCCTGAAGAACGCCACTAGTCACGGGCCTCCAACATGACAAACAGTTATCCACCACTACTCTCTGGCATCTCCTATCCAGCCACTATTGAATCCATTTTACTACTTCAATATTAATATCTAACGATTGAACCTTCCTAACTAACCTTCCGTGTGGAACCTTGTCAAAGGTCTTACTGAAGTTCATATAACAACATCCACTGCTTTACCCTCGTCAACTTGCCTAGAAACCTCTTCAAAAAATTCAGTAAGATTTGTCAAACATGACTTTCCACGCACAAATCCATGTTGACTGCTCCTAATCAGACCCCGTCTATCCAGATAATGATATATACCATCTCTAAGAATACTTTCCATTAATTTACCCGCCACTGACGTCAAACTTACAGGCCGAATATTGCCAGGTTTACTCTTAGAACCCTTTTTAAACAATGGAACCACATGAGCAATACGTCAATCCTCCGGCAACATCCCAGTTTCTAATGACATTTGGATGTTCTCACTAGCATCTTCAACATCTCCCTGAGCAGCGCCACCATTCCAACATGCAAGGCCGCCACCATCGTCCCCGTGCCGAAGAAGTCTTCAGTGTCCTGCCTAAAATACTACCGGCCCGTTGCACTGACATCCATCATCACGAAGTGTTCCGAGAGGGTCGTCATGAGGCATATCAAGACCCTGCTACCCCCTCACTGGACCCTCCCTAGAGTTTGCGTACCGTCCCAACCGCTCAATAGAAGACGCCATTGCCACCACCCTCCACCTGGCCCTAACCCACCTGGACAAAAAAGACACATACATCCGGATGCTGTTCATAGACTTCTGTTCAGCATTCAACACAATCATCCCTCAGAAACTGACTGGAAAGCTGAGCCTACTGGGACTGAACACCTCCCTCTGCAACTGGATACTAGACTTCCTGACTGGGAGACCTCAGTCAGACCGGATCAGGAGCAGCATCTCCAACACCATCACACTGAGCACGGGGGCCCCCCAGGGCTGAGTGCTCAGTCCACTGCTGTTCACTCTGCTGACCCACGATTGTACTGCAACACACAGCTCGAACCATATCATCAAGTTCGCCGATGACACGACCGTGGTGGGTCTCATCAACAAGAACGACGAGTCAGCTTACAGAGAGGAGGTGCAACGGTTAACGGACTGGAGCAGAGCCAACAACCTGTCTCTTAATGTGAACAAAACAAAAGAGATGGTTGTTGACTTCAGGAGGGCACGGAGCGACCACTCCCCGCTGAACATCGACGGCTCCTCGGTAGAGATCGTAAAGAGCACCAAATTTCTTGGTGTTCACCTGACGGAGAATTTCACCTGGTCCCTCAACACCAGCTCCATAGCAAAGAAAGCCCAGCAGCGTCTCTACTTTTTGCGAAGGCTGAGGAAAGACCATCTCCCACCCCCCATTCACATCACAATCCACAAGGGTGGTATTTAGAGCATCCTGAGCAGCTGCATCACTGCCTGGCTCGGAAGTGTCACCATCTCGGATCACAAGACCCTGCAGCGTATAGTGAGGTCAGCTGAGAAGTTCATTGGGGTCTCTCTTCCTGCCATCACAGACATTTACACTACACGCTGCATCCGCAAAGGAAACATCATTATGAAAGACCCCATGCACCCCTCATACAATCTCTTCTCCCTCCTGTTGTCTGGGAAAAGGCTCCGAAGCATTCGGGCTCTCACGACCAAACTATGTAACAGTTTCTTCTCCCAAGTTAAAAGAATCCTCAATACCCGAAGCCTGGACTGACACCTTGCCCTACTGTCCTGTTTATTACTTATTGTAATGCCTGCACTGTTTTGTGCACTTTATGCAGTCCAGCTTAAGTCTGTAACCTAGTGCAGCTTTCTCTGTGTTTTTTTAAATTACCTAGTTTAGTCTAGTTTTTTGTACTGTGTCATGTAACACCATGGTCCTGAAAAACGTTGTCTCATTTTTACTATGCATTGTACCAGCAGTTATGATCGAAATGACCATAAAGTTGACTAGACTTGACTTGAATATTTCTGTCAGAGCCCCTGCTATTTCTACACTAACTACCCTCAAGGTCCTAGGGTGTATCCAGTCAGGCTCCGGAGACTTATCCACTTTTATATTATTTAAAAGCGCCAGTACTTCCTCTTCTGTAATTATCATAGTTTCCATAACTACCCTACTTGTTCCCCTTACATTACACAAGTCAATACCCTTCTCCTTAGTGAAAACCGAAGAAAAGAAATTGTTCAAAATCTCCTCCATCTCTTTTGGCTCCGGAAATAGCTGTCCACTCAGATTCTCTAAGGGACCAATTTTATCCCTTACTATCCTTTTGCCATTAATATAACTGTAGAAGCCCATTGGATTTATTTTCACCTTACTTGCCAAAGTAACCACGTATCTTCTTTTAGCTTTTCTAGTTTCTTTCTTAACATTCTTTTTACATTCTTTATATTCCTCGAGCACCTCGTTTACTCCATGCTGCCTATATTTATTGTAGATCTCTCTCTTTTTCCGAACCATGTTTCCGATATCCCTTGAAAACCATGGCTCTCTCAAACTTTTTACCTCTACTTTCAACCTAACAGGAACATAAAGAACCTGTACCTTCAAAATTTCACCTTTAAATGACCTCCATTTCTCTACTACATCCTTCCCATAAAACAAATAGTCCCAATCCACTCCTTCTAAATCCTTTCGCATCTCCTCAAAGTTAGCCTTTCTCCAATCAAAAATCTGAACCCTGGGACCAGTCCTATCCTTCTCCATAATTTTATTGAAACTAATATAGCAGTTGTTTGAATTTCCGGACAGTTATTTATCAGCAACACACCGGTAGAAGTCCCAGAGATCAGATAAGCAGATTATTTAGAGATACAGCGCGAATCAGGCCTGTCTGATTCAATGAATTCAATGAGGGTCCAACAATCCAGCTATTTAACCCCAGCCTCATCACAGAATAATTTACAATTACCAATTCAGCTGCTAACTGTGAGAGCTTTGGACTGCAGGAGGAAAAGAAGCACGCGGAGGAACCCCACCCTTACAAATTTTCTGACGAAGACACCGGACTCCAATGCCCCGAGCTGTCATAGTTTGGCGCTAATGTCTACGCTATCGCCATGACGAACTTATGCGTGTATTTCCAAGATTATAATGATGCTAGCAGCGAATTTCGGTTTCTTCTTAGTGTGGTGTGTTTCAAGTACTTCCCTTACGCGAATTTCTACAGTGCATGTGAGTTGGTTAAATATATCCAAAGACTGATGACGTTTTTTTAGGCATACCTAATTTTCTTTGCTTCATGCAACATTCAACGCTATTCCTTCCCGGAGTCTATTTTAAAATAGGAAATCATGGCGAAGATAATTGAAACAAAATGGAAACAACAGGGAGATAATGAAACTTCACCAACAAGAAAACGTTTATGTTTTATTGTAATTTTATTGCAATAAATTTTAACTAAATCAAGAAGTTAAAATAAAACGTAAATCAACTTGTCCGATAACCTAGAAGATTTAAAAGCAACACAGTCGACCAGCTGTCCGGTTCTGACAACCATTAACGGCCGACATTTTTTAAAATAGGATCTGCAGTTACCTCATATTGCTTGGCAATCTTATGCTAGTTTCTTAAATATGAACCATTTGTCATTTTACTGTATATGCAATCATTACAATACCTGCGAAATCTGCTTTACTCTGATTTTTGTTAGCCATGAACTGAAGCCAGAACCAGGAAGACCGGTGACAGCTGTTAGTCCGGACTCTACTCTTTGCCCTGCTAGACCTGGGTTACCCAACCAAGATGCAAGGCACAAGACCTCAATCCAGCCAACATCGCTTCCAGCTCATTGAGTTACACAATCCTCCAAACCCTACGAGGAGGTTATGATCGCTTGGAGGATTTTCCCACATAAAGTAGTTGGTAGCTCGTTTTCTCTTCAGATGCTTTTCAAGTCGACCATCGAAAATTCCTCCTCCACGTGGTTACAACTAACTTTCAAAGGTTCATATGTTCGAAGGTTAATTTATCATCGAAATGTACAACTCTGAAATGACTCTTCTCCAGATGTCCACAAAACCGAGAAAGAAGGAAAGACAGCACGATCATCAACCTCCGAATCCCGCTGATTCACAGAAGAAAAACGATAAAAACGAACAGGCACATCGACCCATAAATCCCTGTTTCTGGCACATAAACTGACGAGAAATATCTGGCGGAGATCACAGAATATGAAGATCTATAAGAATGAAAAAAGCCCATACTACAACCCATATCCAAAACGTAGAAGAGCTGGATAACTTGCTCCGGGCACACGGCAGACCTTTCCATCTCAGCAGCTAGCGGTCCCACCAGCAATAAAATGAAATGTCCCCGCTCCGGCAGCAGAGCGATGCCCAGCGATCAAAAGGACTTCTTCCCTCTGGGCAGAACAATTTCACCAGCGATTAAGAGGCAGACAGTCGGCGCTAACTTTGCGGATTCGCCTCTATGTTTCAATCTCCCTTGTAGCTTTAACCTGCGACCAGTGAAAGCTGTAATTAGAGAACGCAGTCGAACATCGGCTCGCGTCCCTTGACCCAGCCTTCTCGTCAGAACGCCGTACGCAACCACTTTCTCCCGGAATCAGAGACTGCAGAATGCGGAAACGCCCAACTCACAGCCTCCAAAATCTCCAGAATCACATTCAAGCCGAAAAGGAAACGTAAAGTACATTATGGAAGTGAAATATATGTTTTCATGATATATCCAGATGTTCCAACAGAAGAAGAATTGTATACAGTCGTCATCCCGACCGGAAGTCTGCATCTTTGCTGCACTAGCTGTAGATTACTGTATTACGTCACGCAGACTTCGATTTTCCCAATTTATGCGATATTAACACAAGACTGTCAGACTATAAGTAGAACGCACCAATGCTCTCGCCACTCTGACAGACTTAAGTCTTTCTGTTTATATGTTCCTCCGCTCACTTCCCCTGAACTGCTTTCAGTGCATCTTCATTCAAGAAAAAATAAACAGCTGCTTTATAATTTTAACCTGAACTCCTCAGCCTCCTACAAGAAAAATTACATAGTTAGATTCTTCCAATTGCGCACCAATGTTAAGTGTTTCTACGGCGGCTACGTCTGACCCCTCACAATCAAAACACACGTGGAGCTGTTTCAATACAACGAAATGGTAAGTAAATTATCCGAGTCTGTGGAAGTTCATTGCTGAATAGACAAAAAAAACATTTACATTCTTGACATCAATACCGATATTTTCATTGCATTTCTCACTTTTCCTTCAACCTGACTGGCCAATTTTAATGGCTTGAAAATGCATATTTTTCCGTAAGTCTCTGCCAGCATTTTGATGCTGAGCAATGTGAAGCTGGTTGCCACATAAGGCACCAAAGGCCTGTTCGTGCACTATATCCATGGCATTCCTGTTGGAAATAAGCGCCCAGATCCCGCTATCTGGATCGGCCAAACAGCCCAGCAAGGTACGTTTCCTATTTTATTTTTATTGTTTTTCTCTTCTCGCTTCTGCCAGCGTCAATATGATCAGATAACTCAACTCTGTACAGATTCCATAATGTACGTACTCACTTTCAAGGACGCTACAACTCCATAACATCATAGCTTGATGTTGAGGGGTGTAACTGTTCGTATGGAAGTTCCCAAAGGTGCGGAGGAAGTGTGATGTACTGGCCGTATCCACTACTTTTTGACTGATTTTCTGTTCATGGGTATTGACGTTTCCATACCAGGCTGCGATGCCGCCAGTGAATACACTTTACACTCCAAATCGAAAGTCGCAAGTTGAAGATTTAGATGTCATGCTGAATCTCCGCAAACCCCGAGGGAAGCAGAGAAGCCGCCCGTGCTTTCTGCGTAGTTGCACTTACGCGTCCTCCAGAATAATAACAGCGAGGAAGATAACGTTGCTAATCAACCTCAGCTTTAAACCGTCGATAAGGACTGGCTCTTCGACCTCAGTTTTCATCCGACTGAGGTCAATAATCAGCTCTTTGGTCTTGCGATCACTGAGTAAGAGATTGCAGTTCTTGCACCTCTCAGCCAGATTTTCAATCTCCATCCGACATGTTGATTACTCACCACCTTTGATTTAGCCTACGGCAGTGGTGTTGTCAGCATCCATGAACATGGTTTCGGTATTGTGCTTAGGCACACACTCACAAGAGTAACACGAGTGGACCCAGGGTTAAGCACACAACAGCGTGGTGCACCTGCGCAGATTGAGATCGTGGAGGAGATGTTGTTGCAAATCCGAAATGAGGGATCGATAGTAATGAGGCTTTTTCATTGTAGTAGGGTAAAGGATCCGAGTGTTTCACGCTTTCATAAGTCTTTAGAGCATGATATATCGGCAGAATTCGGAAATTTGGTTCATCCTATCTGCTCAACCATTTCATCATGGCCGTTCTATTTTCCCTCTCAGGCCCACTTTTCTGGACTCTGCCTAATGCTTCCACGTCCTGCAATCTGGACAAGGGGTTTTTTTAAGCCTTTCTTGCTTTTACAGAGACGTAAGTCTTTAGAGCATGGGCACCACATACATCTGTTGCAACGAATTCCATAAATTAAGCACTCTGATTAAGGGAATTCCTCTCCAAGTCTGTTACAAACGTACGCACTTCAATCCTAGGCTGTGTGCTCTGGTGATAGACGTCCCAATATGCACTCTATTGGGGTCTTTCAACATTAGATAGGTTACAAGAGTCAAACATTATTCTTCTGAACCCCAGTGAAATCAGGTCCAGGGCCATCAAACGTTCTTTATATGACAAGCCGTTGCTTTCCGGAATCATTTTCGTAAACCTCCTTTGATCCCTCTCCAGTGCCAGCACATCCATTCTAACATAGGGGAACCTAGACTACTCACAGTATTCCACTCACTGGTGCTTTTTAATGCCCCATCATTACATCCTTTGTTTTTATATTCTAGTCCTCTTGAAGTGATTCCTAACATAGCATTTGCTTCCTCACCACCGACTCAGCCTCCAAATTAACAGTTGGGAGTGGGAGGCGGAGGATGCATACACAAGGACTCTCAAGTCCCTTTGGATTTCCCCTTTCTCAATTTTCACTCCATCTAGAAAATTGTCTACCCCCATTGGACTCCGGCATGGTGCCAGAGAACTGGAAAATTGCTCCACTCTTAATGAGAGGGGGAGGAGAGCAGAAAGGAAATTATAGACTGGTTAACCTGGCCGCAGTGGTTGTGAGGGGGGGGGGGGGGGTTGGACTCAATTGTTGAGGATGAGGAGATGGAGTAGTTGGTGACACAGGAGAAGCTAGTACAAAGTCAGTATAGTTTCATTCAGGGACAAACCTGCCTAGGGACACTACTGAAATACTTTGAGGAGATTACAAGTAGCATAGATAAAGGGGTGTAGTGGATATTGTATATTTGGATATTCAGAAGGCCTTAGACAAGGTGCCACACATGAGGCTGCCTTCGAAATTAAAAGTCTATGTTATTACCGGAAAGTTACTTACATGCTTAGAGAATTGGCTGATTGGTCGGAGGCACCGAGTGGGAATAAAAGGATCTTTTTTTCTGTTTCGATGGCAGTGGATAGTGGTGTTCCACAGATGTCGGTGTTGGGATGGAATAAATAGCTTTGTTGAAAGTTTTACAGCTTATATGTAGATTGGTGGAGGGGCAGGTAGTGTTGACGAAACAGGCAGGATGCAGAACATTTAGATAGATTAGGAAAATGGGCAAGAATGTGGCAAATGAAATATAATGTTGGAAAATGCACGGTCGTGCTCTTTGGTAGTAGAAATAAGTATACGGCCAATTATCTAAGCAGGGAGAAACTCCCAAATTCTGAGATGGAGAGGGACTTGGGAGTCTTTGTACAGAACACCCTGAAGATCAACTTGTCGGTTAAGTCGGTGGTGAGGAAGGCAAATGGCAGGTTTGCTTTCATTTCCATATGTCTGTAATACAAGAGGAAGGCTGTGATACGGAGTCCTTATAAGGCAGTGGTGTGGCCTCAATTTCAGTATGTGAACATTCTTGGGCCCCTCAACTTAAAAGAGATGTGCGGGCATTCGAGAGGGTTCAAGGAATGATTCCAAGAATGAAAGGGTTTTCACAGAAGGAACGTCTGGTGGCTCTGGGGTCTGTACTCGCTGGAATTCAGAAGCATGAGGGGGGATGTCATTGAACCCTTTCGAATGCTGAAAGGCGCAGTGTCAATAGATGTGGAATGGTTGTTGCCCAGGATGGGAGAGTCTAGGACAATAGGGCACAGTCTCGGGACGGAGAGGCGTCCCTTCAAAACAGAGATATGGAGAAATTTCTTAAGCCAAATGTTGTGAATTTCTGGAAATTGTTGCGACATGCATCTGTGGAGGCCAGATCGTTGGGGGTATTTAAGGGAGAGGTTGATAGGTTCTTGATTGGACATGACATCAAAGGTTACGGGGGTTTTCCGTGGACTGCGCTTTAGGAGGAGATAAAAGAAAGAGATCAGCCATGAGTGAATGTAAAACTTTATTGAATGCCTTTAAAAATTCCAAGTGCACAACACTTGCTGATGCACCTTTTGTGTATCCGGCCTGTTATGGCTTCAAAGAATTCCAACTGATTTGTCATGCGTGATTTTCACTTGTGGAAACCATGTCGACAATCGACTCCAAACACCTTCCGAACAGCTGACGCCAGACTTCCTGCCTCACAAATTCGATTCTTTTGCTTCCCTCCCTTCTTCAAGAATGGCGTGACATTTACAATTTTCAGTTCAATCAAAACCATTCTGGAATCTAGCGATTCTTGAAAGATCCTTCACTAATGCATCCACAGTCCCTTCAGTCCCCTCTTTCAGAACCCTGGGCTGTACACCATCTGATCCAAGTGACGTATCTACCTATCAGAACTTTGATTATCCCAAGAACCTTCCCAGTTCATATATTTCTGACCACTGGCACTCCCGATCGTCCCACACGCTTCTAGTCTTTTCCACAGTGAAGATTTTCAAATTACTCGTACAGTTCGTCGGCCATTTCCTTGTCTCCCATCACTATTTATATAGCAACGTTTTTCAGTAGTCTAATATACGGTCTTGCATCTTTTTGAACCCTTATGTATCTGAAATAATGTATGGTATCCTATTTAATATTATTGTCTCACGGAGTTTCGGATTCCATCTTTTCCATCATTATGACTTTTTATTCGCATTCTGAAGGTTTTGTTACATTTCCAATTCTCTATTGTCCCACGAATATTTGCTCTAATAAATGTCCTCTCTTTCGATTTATGATTGCATTTGCTTCTCTTGCTATCTGCGGTTGTGTCAGATCGTCATGTGAATACGTCTTCCACTTTTCGGTGTAATTATCTTGTGTCTTCCGAATTGCTTCCAGAATTTCCATCCTTTCCTTCTGTGCCATCATTCTTGACAGTGTTGTTTTCCAATCACTTCTGGCCAATTCCTCTCTCACGTCTCTGTAATATAATTTACTTTACTGAAATACTGACATACCTAACTTTTGCTTCTCCTCATATTCCCGTGTAATTTCTATTATATCATGATCACTTTCGCCGAAGGGTTCTTTTACCTTAAGCTCTCTAAACAACTTCCGTTCATTACACAACACAAAAATTCAGAATATCTGGGCCCCAGTGGGCTCAAACATGAGCTGCGCTAAAAGCCATC
This sequence comes from Hemitrygon akajei, assembly GCF_048418815.1. Classification (NCBI taxonomy): domain Eukaryota; kingdom Metazoa; phylum Chordata; class Chondrichthyes; order Myliobatiformes; family Dasyatidae; genus Hemitrygon; species Hemitrygon akajei. The sequence continues at coordinate 32,437,251 of NC_133147.1, forward strand.
TTCCCGGTATTCTCGATATTCCGTCTTTTGGGGTCCAACACCAATCTGATTTCTCGAACCTACCTGCATATTGAAGACCCCCACTATTATCACAGCAGTTCCATTCGGACAAGTATTTACTAATTCTTGTTGTAATTTGTAGCTCTCATCCTTCCTGCTGTTTGGAGGTCTGTATACTCGACCTGTATACAGGTCCTTCTATCTGTGTAGTTCCTGAGGTCTCCCCACAACAATTCAGCACCTTCTGACATTCTGTCACCTCTTTCTAATTATGTCATATAATATTTTACACTTAGTGACACGTCATCCCTTCTGTCTGTCCTTTCGATGAAACATGTATCCTGAACGTGAAGCTCCCAGGTGTAAACTTCTTGGAGTCACGATTTAGTGATGCTCACAACTGCCAACCTGTAACTGTGCTACAAATTCATCTGCGTTATTCCATATAATACACGCATTCAAACGTAACAGCGTCACCCTTTTTCGATTTTGTCCTCCTTTTACATTGAACTTGATTCTGTTGACTACAATTTCTCTATTGTTAGTCTCTCCTTGCGAGGAGCCTCAATACCCACTGTCTCTGTTTGTAACCCAAGTACCTCAGCAACATCACACTTGTTCTCATCAACCGTTAAACTATTTAGCTCATGAAAAAAAATCAATTTTACTCTACTAATTTTGGAGTCGCGAAGGATTTCACCAACTGTTAGAAATGGTATTCATTTGAACGTGATAATAGTTTGATTTTTTCCGATTGATTTACCAAAATAGCCTCTAAAATGTTGTGTCCTGCAAAAGGAATATATTACAACATCTTTTGAAATGTTGAACAAAAGATCACAGTAAATAATTGTTCTTGTGATTTCCGTGATGGGCGATTTCCATTGCGCTGTGACATAATGTATATAAATACCTTCCGTTAATTGTTTGTTCACTGGGCTGTCTCTGATGTGATTAATAATCTGGTAAGATTATTTTGGAGAATGCAGTATCCTTTCCTTTATAAAAGCTTTCAAATCAATCATCTGTACTATTCGTCAGTAGGAGTTGGAGCTTTTTTACCTGATCGTCACGTCTCTCAGTAAATGGGATATCCAGCAATTTACTACATACAGAGTGTTTATTATCCTGTACTGGCTGCCATTGGTATCCCCAGTAAGTAACTTCAGTATGTTTGCTATTTTTGTCTTGCCCTCTCTGCTTCTCTGCATTATATACGCCGTAAAACCCACTTCACAGCAGCATTTGTCTCATGAGGGATTTCGGTCTAATCATATTTCAAACGTATGTTTCTCTCTTCTTCTGGATATAAATACAGGTAGTGATCCTCTCAATTGTGCCCCTGTAGAAAGTTCTTATAATTTGGAGCTCACACCAAACTTGTTCAACTGTCTGATTAAACTGTCTGATTAAGTATGTAAAAACCACGTGGGATCCTCGGTGATGTACATGCTGACGTACTTAAAGCTGTTCACTCTCTCCACTCCAGATCCATTGATGACAGTAGTGGTTGGCCAGTCTCCATTCCACCTGCAATTAACTAATCTGCTCCTTTGTTTTTGCGACATTGAGGGCGAGGTTGTTTTCTTGACAATACTGTGTCGGAGTGATGACTTCCTCTCTGTAGGTGGCTTCATTATTACTTGAGATTAGGCCAATCAGTGCAACTATCAATCCTCTATTCAGCTTCATCAACTACAAAGCGGGACCTTATCAAGATGGCTGGGTTGATCAACACTCTGTTAAATACGCCTTGAAATGTGGAATCCCGTTGCCAGCTGTTGGAGATTTGCTTACTCAACTGTTACTCAGATGCCTCCTGGAATCCGAGGAATCGTTTCATTCCCTCATTAAAAAGTTCTTTGTATGCAAACCCATTCAAATTAATCGCATTTTGTGCGCTTTAAACTAACTCTTATGTTTTCCTTGCAGTTAATTTGATGGCTATTGTGATTCTTTGTCGTGGAAAATGCGGACTCTCCAAATGCATCACCCGTTACCTGGTGGCGATGGCATCAGCTGATTTAATGGGTGTTATCATTGGTGTTATATTGGAGCGGATCAATCATATTTACGTTTATGCGAGATTTTTGTTCTTCGGTCCGATTTGTGCTTCGTCAATTGTCTTGAGACTCGCAGCCACCGACTGTTCTGTCTGGCTGACGGTGGCTTTCACATGTGATCGATGTATTGCAATTTGTAGTCAAAAACTGCGGAAACGATTTTGCACCGATAGGGCGGCAACTATAGTGGTAGTGATTGTAGGGATTGGGAGTTGTTTGAGGTGTTCTCCATTTTTCTTCGCGATTGATCATTCCGCGAATATTAACAACGTTCCATGGCTCTGTATTGTTAAAGAAGACTACTTTACTTCACCAGTGTGGAAAGCTTACCAGGTGTTTTATAGTATCATTACTCCTTTATTGCCAATCGGTTTAATTCTATTGTTCAATGCTTTAACAATCAGTCATATTATTGCGGCAAACAGAGTCCGCCGAGGTCTCCGGAGCAGCAATGATAATAAGAAGGATTCAGAGGTGGAGAACCGGAGAAAGTCAATGATTTTGCTGTTCGCTTTATCAGCCAATTTCATTTTATTGTGGATCCCCTTTATAGTCTCTTCTCTGATTTGGCAAGCTCGAAATTACCATTATACAGACAGATATCTTAATTCGCCGTTGTTTATTCTGCAAGAGTGTGGATTCATGTTGCAATTTCTCTGCACCTGCACAAACACTTGTATCTACACGCTGTCTCAAAGGAACTTCAGGGAAGAGATCAGGAAAGGAGTGAAACATCTGGTCATATTGAATGGGCGACTTTGCAGATAAAATATGAATGTATTGTATATTTTGTGACGATGTCAGATACATTGTCTCAGCAATCAGAATGCCTGATGAATAAAACATAACTGTGCAATCAGGTGCGTGGAGGTTAAAAGCCCGATTATCCTGCAAGGGCAGCGGCCATAATTGAAGCAACGAGTAAAGTGGTCCACATTGTCCAAATTCGGTGGACTATCCGCCACTCTGTAACACGGACATTTAATCCCACAGTTTAATCGCCTATTTTTCGTTATATATCAACTAAAATAATTTATGTTTTAATGTGACAATTCGGTTTTAAGCATCGAATCTGACAATTGATTAGGATCACTGCAATACGTAACATGATGAGTTTTGAATTTCCAGGACTATTGTTTTTTCTTAGAATGCACGCATTTGGAAAGACGTGTCAAGAAATTAATGCCTGAGACCTGACGAATTGTCTTCGACAAGAGAAGTTAATATCCTACCCCCCTTCTCCCCCTCTCTCTCTCTCCCCTCCCTCCTCTCTCTCTCTCTCTCTCTCTCTCTCTCTCTCTCTCTCTCTCTCTCTCTCTCTCTCTCTCTCTCTCTCTCTCTCTCTCTCTCTCTCTCTCTCATTGACAGCATCTGCAGCAGGCTGCCTCCTCCCTTTCTTCTCTCTCTCTCGTTAGCAGCATAATTTACAGGGGGGGTCAACTCTGGACCCCATCGCCGCCTGGTTTGCTCATCACACATCACACCCCCACCCTTAAAATGAATTTTTACGAGGGAAAAATTCAATAGTAAGGCACATTACAGAGTCTAATATAATACATAAGTAGACAATAATCAACAGAGTAATACAGATGTAATTTCAAATCTAACACCTAAACAATCAGCAATTACATTGTCAGTCCCCTTTACATGTTGTATCTTTATATCAAATTCTTGTAACATCAGACTTCAACTTAGTAGTTATCCTTCATGTTAGTCAAACTACCAATGGATTGTCATCAGTATAAACTATTAATGGCTTCCGTGCCGGACAAATGTAAACCTCAAAATGCTGTAACGCCAGGATAAGTAACAGTAATTCTTTTTCTACAGTGGAATAATTTCTTTGGTGCACATTAAACTTCCTAGAGAAATACGCCACTGGATGTTCAATTTCGTCCTCGTCTTTCTGCAGCAACACTGTCCCTGCAGCATCGTCACTAGCATCCGTTGCTAGGGAGAAGGGTTTTGAAAATTCAGGCGCTTTTAACACAGGATGGTAACACAGTATAGTTCTCAGCCTCTCAAAGGCTCGTTGGCAAGGTTCACTCCACACAAACTTTTCATCCTTTTGCAAGAGCCTTGTGAGAGGGAGGGCAGTATCCGCGAAGTTTTTACAGAACTTCCGAGAGAACCCCACCCTTCCCACGGGACGGGAACTTCAGAAATAGCCTGCACTTTAGCCTGCACAGGAGCCACTTTTGGCGAGGTTCACTGTGAGATTGGCTTCAGACAGCCGTTTAAACAGTTCCTCCACAGCCACAATGTGCTTGTCCCACATCACTCCTAACCTGCAAGTCGTCAATGTAAGCCCCTGTGTTATTTGACCCTTTAATCACTGAGTCAATCATCCTTTGAAGTGTCCCTGGAGCGTTTTTCATTCCAAAGGGCAAGACATTATACTCATAGAACCCCGATGGTGTGACAAAAGCTGAAATTTCTCGAGCCCTGTCAGTCAAGGGAACACAACAGTACCCTTTCAGCGAATCAATTTTTGTAATGTACCTAGCCTTCACCACTCTATCAATGCAATCAACCACCCTTGGGATAGGATAAGCATCAGTCTTTGTGATGGCATTTACTTTTCTGTAATCTGTACAAAACCTTACAGTACCATCAGGTTTCGGGACAAGCCCACACGGAGATGCCCAGTCTGAGGAAGATCGCCTGATAATACCAGCAGCTAGCATATGTTCAATTTCTCATTCCACTAGCTTGCTCTTTTCTAAATTCATCCTATAGGCGTGTTGCTTAATAGGCTGGGCTGCAGTAACAATAACATAATGTACTATGACCGTGCATTTCCGAGGCATATCTGGACATAAATCTGTTCTCTAGTCTGGTAGGCACTATATTTATCTTTTCAAAGTGTTCTTGCCCCTCATTAGCAATCTCTTCAACCTCGTTTGTTTTTGTGACAGCACTGACTGGTGCAACGTTTGGATCATGATAAGCTTTCAGCATATTGATATGGACTAATTGAGTTGGTGTGCGCCGATTAGGAGTTTCAAAAACATATTTTAAAGAATCTATCTTCTTAATTATCTTGTACGGACCTTGGGATCTCGCCTGCAGGGGGTTGGGCACCAAGGGGAATAATATTCCCCTTATCACCAACCTGAAACATCTGTTCTCGGGCTCGTTTGTCATACCACTGGCTCATTTTGACTTGGGAGTCTTGGAGATTTTTCTTTGCAAGGTCGCATATCTTGTTAAGCCTCCCGCGGAATTTCAAAACATAGTCAATCACATTGACATGCACTGTCGGGTTAGACCATTTCTCTTTAAGTAAGGTCAGAGGTCCCTTGGGCCTATGACCGAAAACAAGCGCAAATGGGCTAAACCCCAGCGTCCTCTGAACCGTGTCCCCCACTGCAAAAAGCAAAGGGGACAATCCGGCATCTCAGTCTCTGATATTCTCCTGGCAGTAGGTTTTTATCATTTTTTTCACAATTGTGTGAAACCGCTCCAAAGCCCCTTGGAACTCAGAGTGATATGCAGAGGACAAAATATGTTTAACTCCCATCACAGACATCATTCGTTGGAATGTGTGGGACGTGAATGTGCTCCCCTGATCGGACTGAATGTCTTTAGGCAATCCTACCATAGTGAAAAACTTAACAAGTGCCTTTACCACCGCGTGAGTTTTTATGCTCCCCAGAGGTACAGCCTCTGGGAATCTAGAGGCAGCACACATAATAGTCAGTACATACCGACGCCACTCTGCGGTCTTACACAAGGGACCCACACAATCTACGATGACTCGGGTTCCCCGAAGGCGGGTATCGGCCGAAAGGGTGCCTACGGAATAACCTGATTCGACTTTCGTACCACCTGACACGTGTGATACCTCTTACAATAATCAACAATGTCCTTCCTCATTCTTGGCCAGTAAAATTCTCCCATAACCCTATCTGCCGTTTTTCTTACTCTAAAATGTCCACATGGGGGTATCTTGTGGGCCAGGTTCAATATTTCGTCCCGATAAACCTTCGGAAGTACCACCTGGTGTACAATCGCCCAATTCTCATCTGCAGGCACTGTAGCCGGTCTCCACTTTTTCATCAATACTCCCTCTTTAATGTAAAATCCCACTGGTTCCTTTTTAATTCCCTCCTCCGAGAGAGCTGTCTCCTTCAAAGCCATAAGTTCCTCATCTTTCCTCTGTTCCCTCACAAGTTCTTTCCTCGATAAGGATAAATCCGTCTCGTCCCCCTTTATCTCCTCAGCTTCACTGCCCTCTAACCCCTTCTGATACAGGGACGGTAAAAAACGTCTCAGCTAACTCCACGTCCGCCTTAGCGGCATCAGGGATTTTTTCAACAGCCCTTCTCGTCATGCTTCTGGTTACCGCGTAGGAGGGATAAACTCAGCATCCGTGGGCTGGTCATCTGCACTTACAGGCTTAATCGTGAGCTGAACTGTTGGGAACACGTCCCCCACCTGCCAGGTTATTCCCGAGTGAGACATCCACATCACGTATCGGGAGTGCAGACCGCACCCTGATCGTGACTGGTCTGGATACCAACTCACACTTCAAAGATATTTTATGCAACGGTACTGCCTCGGTCCCTTTTCCAACCCCTTCTACCACCACGTCACCAGTCTCGGTCTCAGCACTAAAGTCCAACACACTGCTTAGGATTAGGGACTGAAAAGCCCCAGTGTCACTCCAGATTCTCACTGCCACTGGGGTTCACCCCTCCTTCACAGATACCAGCCCGGTCAAAAGAAATTTCTCCCATCCCTCCTGAACTTGGCTTGGCTCCGCCTCCTCCTCCTTTAGCGACATTTCAGCCGGCTTAATGCAGGCAGTTGGGGTTGGCGCCTTTCCCTTTCCTGTCCCTTTCTTTGGAGCTAAGCACTTAGATGCTATGTGACCAGCTTTCCCACAATTATAACACGTAAAGTTTGGAAACCTCCTTTCGGCCCTGAGAAAAAGCCTCTGATTATACACACGCTCAATGACTCTCGACATCTTATACACCTCTATCAGGTCACCTCATCCTCATACAGGGAGAAATGGCCAATGTTACTCTGCCTAATCTCATAAGGAATGCTCCCCAATACAGGCAACAGCCTTGTAAATTTCCTCAGCACCTCTTCTATAGTTTCCACAGCTCTCCTGCAGTGAGGTGACTAGTCCCACTGACCTGCAATCAGCCCATAACCCTCCATTCCTTTCCTGTCCATATACCAATCCAATTTTTTTAAAAAATGACAATATCGAACCTGCCTCTACCACTTCTACTGGAAGCTCGTTCCACACAGCTACCACTCTCTGAGTAAAGAAGTTCCCCTCGTGTTATCTCTAAACATTAGCCCCTAACTCTCAACTCATGTACTCGTCTTTGAATCTACTTTACTCTCAATAGGGAAAGCCTATCCGCGTCAACCCTATCTATCCCTCTCATAATTTTAAATACCTCTATCAAGTCCCCCCCCCCTCAGCCTTCTACGCTCCAACGAATAAAGACCTAATTTGTTCAACCTTTCTCTGTAACTTAGGTGCTGAAACGCAAGTAACATTCTGGTAAATCTTCTGTGTACTCTCTCTACTTTGTTGACATCTTTCCAATAATTCGGTGACAAGAACTGTACACAATAATCCAAATTTGGCCTTACCAATGCCTTGTATAATTTTAACATTGCATCCCAACTCCTATACTCAATACTCAGATTTATCAAGGCCAGCATACCAAAAGCTTTCATCACCACCCTATCCTCATGAGATTCCACTTTCAGAGAACTATGCACCATTATTCCTAGATCACTCTGTTCTACTGCATTCTTCAATGACCTACCATTTACCATGTATGCCCTATTTTGATTAGTCCTACCAAAATGTAGCACCTCACACTTATCAGCATTAAACTCCATCTGCCATCTTTCAGCCCAGTCTTCTAACTGGCCTAATTCTCTCTGCAAGCTTTGAAAACCTACTTCAATATCAACAACGCCACCTATCTTATTATTATCTGCATGCTTACTAATCCAATTTACCACCCAACATCCAGATCATTAATGTATATGACAAACAACACTGACCCAGTACAGATCCCTGAGGCACACCAGTCGTCACTGGCCTCCAACCTGACAAACAGTTATCCACCACTACTCTCTGGCATCTCCCATCCAGCCACTGTTGAATCCATTTTACTACTTCAATATTAATACCTAACGATTGAACCTTCCTAACTAACCTTCCTTGCGGAACCTTGTGAAACGCATTACTGAAGTCCATATAAACAAAATCCACTGCTTTACCCCCGTCAACTAACCTAGTAACCTCTTAAAAAAATTCAATAAGATTAGTCAAACATGACCGTCCACGCACAAATCCATGTTGATTTTTCATAATCAGACCCTGTCTATCCAGATAATTATACATGCGATCTCGAAGGATACATTCCATTAATTTACCCACCACTGACGTCAAACTTACAGGCCAATAATTGCCAGGTTTACTCTTAGAACCCTTCTTAAACAATGGAACCACATGAGCAATACGCCAATCCTCCAGCAACATCCCCGTTTCTAATGACGTTTGGAATATTTCTGTCAGAGCCTCTGCTATTTCTACACTAACATCCCTCAAGGTCCTAGGGAATATGCTTTCAGGGCACGGAGACTTATACACCTTTATATTCTTTAAAAGCGCCAATACTTCCTCTTCTGTAATCATCATAGTTTCCAGAACTACCCTACTTGTTTTCCTTACCTTACACAATTCAATATCCTTCTCCGTAGTGAATACCCAAGAAAAACATTGTTCAAAATCTCCCCCATCTCTTTTGGCTCCGCACATAGCTGTCCACTCTGATTCTCTAAGGGGACCAATTTTATCCCTTACTATCCTTTTGCTATTAATATAACTGCAGAAACCCTTTGGATTTATTTTCACCTTACTTGCCAAAGCAAACTCATATCTTCTTTTAGCTTTCTAATTTCTTTCTTAAGATTATTTTTACATTATCTATATTCCTCGGGCACCTTATTTACTCCATGCTGCCTATATTTATTGTAGATCTCTCTCTTTTTTTCCGAACCAAGTTTGCAATATCCCTTGAAAACCATGGCTCTCTCAAACTTTTAACCTTTCCTTTCAACCTAACAGGAACATAAAGATTCTGTACCCTCAAATTTTCACCTTTAAATGACCGCCATTTCTCTATGACATCTTTCCCATAAAACAATTTGTCCTAATACACTCCTTCTAAATCCTTTTGCATCTCCTCAAATTTAGCCTTTCTACAATCAAAAATCTGAACCCTGGGTCCAGTCCAATCCTTCTCCATAATTATATTGAAACTAAAGTTCTATCCTTCTCCATAATTTTATTGAAACTAATATAGCAGTTATTTGAATTTCCGTACAGTTATTTATCAACAACACCCCTCTGGGCAGAACAATTTCACCAGCGATTAAAAGGCAGACAGTCGGCGCTAACTTTGCGGATTCACCTCTATGTTTCAATCTCCCTTATAGCTTTAGCCTGTGACCAATGAAAGCTGTAATTAGAGAACGCAGTCGAACATCGGCTGGCGCCGCATTCCCCAGCCTTCTCGTCAGAACGCCGCACGCAACCACTTTCTCCCGGTATCAGAGACTGCAGAATGCGGAAACGCCCAACTCACAGCCTCCAAAAGTTCCCGAATCACATTCAAGACGAAAAGAAAACGTAAAGTACATTAAGGAAGTGAAATATATGTTTTCATGATATATCCAGATGTTCCAACAGAAGAAGAATTGTATACAGTCGTCATCCCGACCGGAAGTCTGCATCTGTGGTGGACTAGCTGTAGATTACTGTATTACGTCACGCAGACTTCGATTTTCCCAATTTATGCGATATTAACACAACACTGTCAGACTATAAGTAGAACGCACCAATGCTCTCGCCACTCTTACAGAATTAAGTCTTTCTGTTTATATGTTCCCCCGCTCACTTCCCCTGAACTGCTTTCAGTGCATCTTCATTCTAGAAAAAAAAGAACATCTGCTTTATAATTTTAAGCTGAACTCCTCAGCCTCCTGCAAGAAAAACTACATAGTTAGATTCTTCTAATTCCGCACCAATGTTAAAAGATTCTACGGCGGTTGCGTCTGAACCCTCACAATCAAAACACACGTGGAGATGTTTCAATACAACAAAATGGGAGGTAAATTATCCGAGTCTGTGGAAGTTCATTGCTAGAAAATAGAAAAAAAAACTTCTACACTCTTGCCATCAATTCCGATATTTTCACTACGTTTCTCAATTTTTCCTCAACCTTCTATTTTCCTCAATTTTCCATAATGTAGGAATATATATTATGTACGAACTCACTGTACAACTCCATAAGATTATAGCTTGATGTTGAGGGGTGTAACTGTTCGTATGGTAGTGCCCAAAGGTGCGGAGGGAGTGTGATGGACTGGCCGTATTCACCACTTTTTGACGGATTTTCTGTTCATGGTCATTGATGTTTCCATACCAGGCTGCGATGCCGCCAGTCAATACACTTTACACTACAAATCGAAAGTCGCAAGTTGAAGATTTAGATGTCATGCTGAATCTCCGCAAACCCGAGGGAAGCAGAGAAGCCGCCCGTGCTTTTTGCGTAGTTGCACTTACGTGCTGGGCCCAGGACGCGTCCTCCAGAATAATAACTGCGAGGAAGATAACGTTGCTAATCATCCTCAGCTTTAAACCGTCGATAAGGACTGGCTCTTCGACCTCTGTTTTCATCCGACTGAGATTAATAATCAGCTCCTTGGTCTTGCGATCACTGAGTAAGAGATTGCAGTTCTTGCACCTCTCAGCCAGATTTTCAATCTCCATCCGACATGCTGATTACTCACCACCTTTGATTTGGCCTACGGCAGTAGTGTTGTCACCATTCTCGAATATGGTTTTGGTATTGTGCTTAGGCACACACTCACAAGAGTAACACGAGTGGACCCAGGGTTAAGCACACAACAGCGTGGTGCACCTGCGCAGATAGAGATCATGGAGGAGATGTTGTTTCAATTCGAAATGAGGGATCGATTTAAATGAGGCTTTTTCATTGTAGTAGGGTAAAGGATCCGAGTGTTTCACACTTTCATAAGTCTTTAGAGCATGATATATTGGCAGAATTCGGAGATTTGGCTCATCCTATCTGCTCCACCATTTCATCATGGCCTTCCCATTTTTCGTCTCAGGCCTAATCTCCTGCCATCTTCCTGTTAGCCCTGACTAAGCAACAATCTATCAAACTCGGCCCTTCAGATACGTCGGTACTTGGGATCCACATACACCTGTTGCAACGAATTCCACACATTAAGCACTCTGACTAAGTGAATTCCTCCCCAAGTCTGTTCCAAACGGACGCACTTCTATCCTGAGGCTGTGTGCTCTGGACCTAGATAAAGGTCCCTTTATCGAACTCTATCGAAGCCTTGCAACATTAGATAGGTTGCAAGAAATCAAATATTATTCTTCTGAACCCCAGTGAAATCAATTCTAGAGCCATCCATCGTTCTTCATATGACAAGCCGTTGCATTCCGGAATCATTTTCGTAAACCCCCTTTGATCCCTCTACAGTGTCAGAACATCCATTCTAACATAGGGGAACCTAGACTATTCACAATATTCCAAAAGAGGTCTCACTGGTGCTTTTTAATGCCCTTTCATTACATCTTTTGTTTTTATTTTCTAGTCCTCTTGAAGTGATTCCTCACCACCGACTCAGCCTCCAAATTAACAGTTGGGAGGGGCAGGGGCGGATGCATACACAAGGACTCTCAAGGCCTTTTGGATTTCCCCCTTTTGAATTTTCTCTACATCTAGAAAATTCTATACCCCCATTGGACTCCGGCATGGTGCCAGAGGACTGGAAAATTGCTCCACTCTTAATGAGAGGGGGAGGACAGCAGAAAAGAAATTATAGACCGGTTAACCTGGCCGCAGTGTTTGGGGAGGTGTTGGACTCAATTGTTGAGCATGTCGTGATGGAGTACTTGGTGACACAAGACAAGATAGTGCAAAGTCAGTATAGTTTCCTTCAGGGAAAAACCTGCCTGGGGACCCTACTGAAATTCTTTGAGGAGATTACAAGTAGTATAGATAAAGGGCTGTAGTGGATGTTGTATATTTGGATATTCAGAAGGCCTTAGACAAGGCGCCTCACCTGAGGCTGATTTCGAAATTAAAAGTCCATGTTATTACAGGAAAGTTACGTACATGGTTAGAGAATTGGCTGATTGGTCGGAGGCACCGAGTGGGAATAAAAGGACCTTTTTCTGTTTCGATGGCAGTGGATAGTGGTGTTCCACAGATGTCGGTGTTGGGACCGCTTCTTCTTATGCTTATTCTTATTCTTATATAAGTAATTTAGAAGATGGAATAAATAGCTTTGTTCAAAGATTTACAGCTTATATGTAGATTGGTGGAGGGGCAGGTAGTGTTGATGAAACAGGCAGGATGCAGAGGGACGTAGACAGATTAGGAAAATGGGCAAGAATGTGGCAAATGAAATATAATGTTGGAAAATGCATGGTCGTGCTCTTTGATAGTAGAAATATGTATACGGCCAATTACCTAAGCAGGGAGAAACTCCCGAATTCTGAGATGGAGAGGGACTTGGGAGTCTTTGTACAGAACACCCTGAAGATCAACTTGTCGGTTGAGTCGGTGGTGAGGAAGGCAAATGGCAGGTTTGTTTTCATTTCTATATGTCTGTAATACAAGAGGAAGGATGTGATACGGAGGCCTTATAAGGCAGTGGTGTGGCCTCAATTTGAGTATGTGAACATTCTTGGGCTCCTCAACGTAAAAGAGATGTGCGGGCATTCGAGAGGGTTCAAGGAATGATTCCAAGAATGAAAGGGTTATCATAGAAGGGACGTCTGGTGGCTCTGGGGTCTGTACTCGCTGGAATTCAGAAGCATGAGGGGGGATGTCATTGAATCCTTCCGAATGTTGAAAGGTGTAGACACAATAGATGTGGAAAGGGTGTTGCCCAGGATGGGAGAGTCTAGGACAAAAGGGCACAGTCTCAGGACGGAGGGGCGTCCTTTAAAAACAGAGATATGGAGAAATTTCTTAAGCCAAATGTTGTGAATTTCTGGAAATTGCTGCGACATGCATCTGTGGAGGCCAGGTCGTTGGGGGTATTTAAGAGAGAGGTTCATAGGTTCTTGATTGGACATGACATCAAAGTTACGGGGGGTTTCCGGGGACTGCGGTTTCGGAGGAGGTAGAAGAAAAGGATCAGCCATGAGTGAATGGTGGAGCAGGCTCGATGGGCCAGATAGGCTAATTCTGCTCTATGTCTTATGGACTTATGGTCTTACTACTTTTCTACCAAGGTGCATGACCATTCATGTCCTGACAGTATATTCCGTCTGACACTTCTATGCCTATTATTCTCTGCCATTTATTTCCTTCTGTAGCCTCTCTACTTCATCGAAACGACCTACTTACATGTCATCTGTAAACTTTGCGAAAGTGCCATCAATTCCGTCTTACGGATAATGTAAACAGCTCCATGTGGAATACGAGTAAGCTAAGCTGAAAGGCTACCTTACTTCCTACACTTTGCATTCCTCCAGTAAGCCATGGCTTTACGCATGGTCGCATAATTCCGGTAGTAACATGGGCTCTAAACTTATTAAGCAGCTTGGTGTGTAAAACTTTGTTGAATACCCTTAAAAGATCCAAGTGCACAACACCCGCCGATGCACCTTTTGTGTATCCGGCCATTTATAGCTTCAAAGAATTCCAACTGATTTGTCATGCGTGATTTTCCCTTGCGGAAACCATGTCGACCATCGACTCCAACACCTTCCGAACAACTGACGTCAGACGTTCTGCCTCACAAATTCCATTCTTCTGCTTCCCTCCCTTCTTCAAGAATGGCGTGACATTTGCAATTTTCAGGTCAATCAAAACCATTCTAGAATCTAGCGATTCTTGAAAGATCCTTCACTAATGCATCCAGAGTCTCTTCAGTCCCCACTTTCAGAACACTGGGCTGTACATCATCTGGTCCAAGTGACGTATCTACCTATCAGAACTTTGATTATCCCAAGAACCTTCTCTCAATTAATAACCACTTCATATATTTCTAATCACTGGCACTCCCGATCTTCCCACACGCTTTTAGTGTTTTCCACAGTGAAGATTTTCAAATTATTCGTACAGTTCGTCGGCCATTTCCTTGTCTGCCATCACTATTTCTATAGCTACGTTTTTCAGTAGTCTAATATACGGTCTTGCATCTTTTTGAACCCTTATGTATCTGAAATAATATATGGTATCCTCTTTAATATTATTGTCTCACGTAGTTTCGGATTCCATCTTTTCCACCATTATGATTTTTTTTCGTATTCTGAAGGTTTTGTTACATTTCCAATTCTCTATCGTCCCATGAATATTTGCTCTAATAAATGTCCTCTGTTTCGGGTTATGATCGCATTGGCTTCTCTTGTTACCTGCGGTTGTGTCAGATCGCCATGAGAATAGATCTTCCGCTTTTTGGTGTATTTATCTTGTACCTTCCGAATTGTTTCCAGAATTTCCATCCTTTCCTTCTGTGCCATCATTCCCGCTAGTGTTGTTTTCCAACCGCTTCTGGACAACTCCTCTCTCGTATTTCTGTAATTCAATTTCCTGCAATGTAATACTGATATACCTAACTTTTGCTTCTCCTCATATTACCATGTAAATTCTATTATATTATGATCACTTTCGCCGTTAAGCTCTCTAAACAATTTCCGTTCATTACACAACACCGTATTAAGAAATTCAGAATATCTGGGCCCCTGGTGGCTCAAACATGAGCTGCGCTAAAAGCCATCTTGCCGGTATTCTCGATATTCCGTCTTTTGCTGTCCAAATCCAATCGGATTTCTCGAATCTACCTGCATATTAAAGACCCCCACTATTATCGCAGCATTTCCATTCAGACAAGTATTTTCTAATTCCTGTTGTGATTTGTAGCCCTCATCCTTCCTGCTGTTTGGAGGTCTGTATACTCGACCAGGGTCCTTCTATCTGTGTAGTTCCTGATGTCTTCCCACAACAATTCGGCACCTTCTAACATTATGTCACCTCTTTCTAATGATGTGATTTCATATTTTACACTTAGTGACACGCCACCCCTTCTGTCTGTCCTTTCGATGAAACATGTATCCTGGACGTGAAGCTCCCAGGTATAAACTTCTTGCAGTCACGATTTAGTGATGCTCGCAACGTCATAACTGCCAACCTGTAACTGTGCTGCAAATTCATCTACGTTATTCCATATACTACACGCATTCAAACAGAACAACTTCACCCTTTTTCGATTTTGTCCTCATTTTACATTGTAACTTATTCTGTTGACTGCAATTTATCTTTCATTAGTCTCTCCTTGCGAGGATCCTCAATACCCACTGTCTCTGTTTGTAAACCAAGTACCTCAGCAACATCACACTTGTTCTCATCAACCGTTGAACTATTTTAGCTCATGAAAAAGACAATTTACTTTTGTTTTACTAATTTATGAGTCGTGAAAGGATTCACCAATTGTTATAAATAATATTCATTTGAACATGCTAATACACTTTAATTTTTTCCGATTACTTTACCATTTAAGCCTCTAAAATGTTGTGTCATGCAAAAGGAATATATGACATCTTTTGAAAGGTTGAACAAAAGATGAAAAAAAATGTATGTTGTTATGATTTCCTCGATCGACCATTTCCATTGCGCTGTGACATAATGTATATAAATACCCTCGGTTAATTGTTTGTTCACTGGGCTGTCTCTGATGTGTCTAATAAGTTAGTAAGATTAGATTGGAGAATGCTGTATCCTCTCCTTTATAAAGGCTTTCAAATCAATCATCTGTACTATTCGGTAGTAAGAGTTGGAGCTTTTTAACCTGGTCGTCACTTCACTCGGAAAATGGGATATCCAGCAATTTACTACATAGAAAGTGTTTATTATCCTGTATTGACTGCAGTAGGTATCCCCAGTAAGTAGTTTGACTATGTTAGCAATTTTTCCTTGCCCTATCTGCTTCCCTGCATTATATCCGCCGTAAAAATCACTGCACACCAGCATTGTGTCATGAGGGATTTCGGTCTGATCAGGTTTCAAACGTATGTTTCTCTCTTCTTCCAGATATGAATCTAGGTCGTGGTGCAGCCAGTCAGAATGCCCTCAACTGTGCCCCTGTAGAAAGTTCATATGGCTTGGAACCCACACCAAGCTTGTTGAACGGTCTGAGTAAGCCGCGGTATGTACAGACCACGTGTGATCCTCGGTGATATACATGCCGAGATACTTAAAGCTGTTCACCCTCTGCACTCCAGATCAATTGATGACAATAGGGGTTAGCCTGTCTCCATTCCACCTGCAATCTACAATCAGCTCCTTTGTTTTTGCGACATTGAGTGCGAGGTTGGCTCCTTGACAACACTGTGCCAGAGTGATGACTTCTTCTCTGTGGAGACTTCTTCGCTTCTTCATTATTATTTGAGGTTAGGCCAATCAGTGCCACTATCAATTCTCTATTCAGCTTTATCGGCTACAAAGTGGGACCTACTCAAGAAAGCTGGGTTGATCAGCACTCCTGTGTTAAAAATGCCTTGAAATGTGGAATCCCGGTGCCAATTGCTGGAGATTTGCTGACTCAGCTGTTACTCAGACGCTCTCTGGATTCAGAAGAATCGTTTCATTCCGTCATTAAAAGGTTCTTTGTATGCAAAACCATTCAAACTAATCGCATTTTGTGCGCTTGAAGCTAACTCTTACATTTTCCTTGCAGTTAATTTGATGGCTATTGTGATCCTTTCTCGTGGAAAATGCGGACTCTCCAAATGCATCACCCGTTACCTGGTGGCGATGGCATCAGCTGATTTGCTGGGTGTTATCATTGGTGTTATATTGGAGCGGATCAATCATATTTACGTTTATGCGAGATTTTTGTTCATCAGTTCGATTTGTGCTACGTCAGTTGTCTTGAGGCTCGCAGCCATGGACTGTTCTGTTTGGCTGACGGTGGCTTTCACATTTGATCGATGTATTGCAATTTGTAGCCAAAAACTGCGGAAACGATTTTGCACTGTGAAGACGGCTTCTATAGTGGTACTGATTGTAGGCATAGGGAGTTGTTTAAGGTGTTCTCCATTTTACTTTGTAATAGATCATTCCACGATTGTTAATAATGCTCCATGGCGCTGTATAGGTACACCAGATTACTTTACTTCGCCATTTTGGAAAAATTACCAGTTGTTTAATAGTATCATTACCCCTTTATTGCCAATCGGTTTAATTCTATTGTTCAATGCTTTAACAGTCAGACATATTATTGCGGCAAACAGAGTCCGCCGGGGTCTACGGAGCAGCAATGACAATAAGAAGGATTCAGAGGTGGAGAACCGGAGAAAGTCAATGATTTTCCTGTTCGCTTTATCAGCCAATTTTATTATATTGTGGATCCCTTTTATAGTCTCTTCTCTGATCTGGCAAGCTCAAAATTACAGTTATACAGACAGATATCTTAATTCGCCGTCGTTTATCCTGCAAGAGTTTGGGTTCATGTTGCAATTTCTCTGCACCTGCACCAACACGTGTATCTACACTCTGTCCCAGAGGAAATTCAGGGAAGAGCTGAAGAAAGGATTGAAACATCTAGTCATATTGAATGGGCGACATTGTAGATAAAACGTGAGTTGAATTGTATATTTTGCTATGAGGTCACATACATTTTCTCAACCATCAGCATGCCTGATAAATATACCATAAATCAATGCAGCCAAGTGACTGAAGGTTAAAACCCCGTTTTTCCAGCAAGGGCAGTGGGCATAATTTCCTCAATTGAGCTAAAAAGTAAGGTGTTCCTAATTGTCCAAAATCTGTGGAATTTACGCGACTTTGTAACATGGACTTTTAATCCCATAGATCAATCGCTTGTTTATATTTACGTCAATTAAAATACTTTATGACTTAAATTGGTCATTTATCACCGAATCTGACAATAGATTAGGATCACTGCAATACGTATCAAGATGATTTTGAATTTTCTGACTATTGTTTTCATTAGGATGCGCACATGTTGAAAGATGTGTCAAGAAATTAATGCCTGAGAACTGACGATGTGTCTTTTACAAGAACTTGCTTTCCACATTCTGGAGATTTACTCTTTCGGATTGTGTTTGCAGGGAACCGAACTGTGTTTGCTTATTTCAATGGAGTCCGTCCTTGATATCTACCGAAATTCCTTCTTCTTTCTGCCGGGTGCCGAGTCGTCTATTTTCAGATATTTCGTGATACAAATGCATAAATGTGCATCATGTGCCTGTAGGATAATTTAACAGTTATTTGTGTTTCCGCACACCCTCGGAAAGTTATATTTTTAGGTGTCAACGACACCTCTGTTGAAATCGTACAGATCAGTCATACAAATCCTTTTGAGATAGAGCGCGAATTCGGTACTTCGGCCCATAGAACCGCGCCTAGGAGCAAATCCGATAACAGCCTAGCTTCATCACTGAAGAATTTACAATCCCCAATTAACCTTCTAACCCTTCGGTCGTTGGACTATGAGACGAAAGCAAATAACCAGGGGAACCTTTCTTCCAATGGGCAGAAGATTCCGACCCCCGAGCTGCGATAGTCCCGCGCTAACATCTGTACTATCGTGGTATCGAATTTCTGCGTGTATTTTCAAGAGCTTCAAGGTGTTTTCGAGATGGTGCTAGAATTGTCAGGAATTTATACCTGCCACAGGCATGCTACAGGCTCGCTCTCTCTGTCTGTCCGTCTGTCTGTCTCTCTCTCTCCCCTCTCTCTCTCACTCTCTCACACACTCTCTCTCTTTCTCTCACTACCCCCCCTTTCCTTCTCCCTCTCTTTCTCTCTGTCTCTTGACAGTTGTTACCTCAACAGTTTTCCTTTTTGTGTTTTCGCTTCTGCCTCATATTCGACTTTCTACAAATAGCTTTGCTTCTTTTAGATGAGTCTCTGTTTAATATTATGACTAGAAATATTCCTCAACCACTGGTGTGACGGATCTTGGATTTTCATGTACATCGTGATAAAATTGCATGAAGGTACATCATCTGTCTGTGGGATGATACAGCCGTTATTTATGTTCCTGCACACCACCGGAAAGTGTCATATATACCTTGACCGTGAATAGAGTACTGAAGTATTTTGGGGTTTTTTGGCCACATTATAATGTTCTTTGCTTCATACAACACGTTAATGCCATTCGTTCTGGGAGTCCGTTGTAATGTGAGAATAACGGCGAAGATAATGGACATAACATTTATACAACAGGAATATAATGTAATCTTTCCAACAGGGAAGCTTTGATGTTCAGACAGATGAGAGCAGTTGTTCTCAGTGTAGGGTGGCAGATGTACGGCAGAAATGTGGCAAATGTTCAGGGGATATTTTCGTGGCGTTCTGCCTAGGTACCTACTCTTTGGACGGGGAAAGAAATGAGTAGGGTCCGAGGGGCCATGAGTAGATCTTGGCAAGCAGGATTAAGGAAAATCCCAAAGCATTCTACAAGAACAAGAGGAGAAGACGTGAGAGAATAAGACCAATCAAGTGTAACAGTGGAAAAGTGTGTATAGAACCGGAGCAGGTAGCGGAGTTATTTAATGAATACTTTGCTTCCTTATTCACTGCGGAAAACTACCTTGGCGGTTTTGGTGATGACATACAGCGGATTGATAGCTTAAGAAAAGAGACATTAAGAAAGAGGATGTGCTGGAGCTTTTGGAAAACATCAAGCTGGATAAGTCTCCGGTATTGGACGAGATATACATCAGACTACTGTGGGAGGCGAGAGAAGAGATTGCTGAACCTCTGCCGATGATATTTGCATCATTAATGGGGACAGGAGAGGTTCCGGAAGATTGAGGGGGTTGCATATGTTGTTCCCTTATTTAAGAAAGTGAGTCGTATTTTACTGATTGGTGAGTTGATGGAGAAGATCCTGAGAGGAAGGATTTAAGAACATTTGGAAAGGTAAAATATCATTAGGGATATAGTCCGCATAACTTTCTCAAAACCAGGTCGTACCTTACGAGCCCTATTGAATTTATTGAGGATGTGACTAAACACGTTGATAAAGGTAGAACAGTGGATATGGTCCATATGGATTTCAGCAAGGCATTTGATAAGGTACCCCATGCAAGGCCTATTAAGAAAGTAATGAGACATGAGATCCAAACGGTCATTGCATTGTGGATCCAGAATGGTCTTGCCCACAGAAGGCGAAGAGTGGTTGTAGACGGGTCATATTCTGCATGGATGTCGATGACCAGTGGTGTTCTACAGGGATCTGTTCTTGGACCACGTCTCTTCGTGATTTTTATATGTGACCTGGATGAGGATGTGGAAAGATGGGTGAGTAAATTTGCTGATGACACAAAGGTTTGCGGGTTTGTGTATAGTGCAGAGGGCTGTCAAAAGGTTACAGTGGGACATGAATAGGATGCAAAACTGGCCCAAGTGTCAGATGGAGCTCAGCTCAGATTAAGGGTGAGGTGGTTCATTTTGCTAGGTCAAATATGATGGCAGAAAATATTATTAATGCTGAGACTCTTGGCAGTGTGGAGGATCAGAGTGATCTTGTGGTCCGAGTCCATAGGACACTCAAAGCTTCTCCGCAGGGTGACTGTGTGGTAAAGAATACATACGGTATATTTGCCTGCATCAACTGTGGGATTGAGTTTAATAGCCTGGAGGTAATGTTCCAGCTATATAGGACCCTGGTCAGACCCAACTTGGAGTACTGCGCATAGTTCTAGTCACTTCACTACGGGAGGGACATGGAAACTATAGAAAGAGTGCGGAGGAGAGTTACAAGGGTGTTGTCTGGATTGGGGTGCATGCCTTATGAGAAACGGTTGAGTGAGATCGGTCTTTTCGCCTTGGAGCGACGGAGGATGAGAGGTGACCTGATAGAGGTGTATAAGATTATGAGAGGCATTGATCGTGTGTATTGTCAGAAGCCTTTTTCCCAGGGCTGAAATGGCTCACACGAGAGGGCACAGTTTTAATAAGCTTGCTGGTACGTGCAGAGGAGATGTCAGTGGTACGTTTCTTACGCACACTGTGGTGAGTGCGTGGAATGGGCTGCCGGCGACGGTGGTGGAGGCGGATACAATAGTGTCTTTTAAGAGACTCTTGCATAGATACATGGATCCTAGGAAAATTGAGGGCTATCGGTAACCATGGGTAAGGTCTAAAGTAAATATATGTTCGGCACAGCATTGCGGGCCGAAGAACCTGTATTGTGGAGTCGGATTTCTATGTCCTATGTTCTAAAGAATTATATCACTATGCCGCAAAATAATGCTCCGTCATTCAGCAAGAACACGTGAGGTCTCTTTTTTAACATTTTTCTCTCATGCAGCAAATGACATTAATGCCCATCTTATCGCTCGATATTCTTTGAAATTTTGTGGGAAAACTTTGCAAGCAGCTATTACATCTTGTCTCAGTTCAACACATCTAGTATCGCGCTGCATCCTGGACTTCCTGTCAGATGTCCGGCAGGTGGTAAGAGTGCGCTCCCTCACCCCTGCCGCTTTGACACGCAACACAGGTGCCCCAAGGCCTGTGTCTTAAGTCCCCTCCTTTATACCCCTGAGTTTGTCGCCAAGTACACCCCCAATCTGCTAATTAAATTTGCTGACGACACTGCACTAATTGGCCCAATCTCAAATAATAATGAAGCAGCCTACAAAGAAGAAGTCATGACTCTGACACAGTGTTGTCAAGAAAACAACCTCGCGCTCAATATCGCAAAAACAAAGCAGCTGGTTGTAGATTGCAGGAGGAATGGAGACAGGCTAACTCCTATTGTCAAAAATAGATCTGGACTTGAGGAAAACAGCTATTAGTTCCTCACTGTAGAGCTACCGCAGCATAAAAAACACAACAGCGTCTCTTTCACCTCAGACAATTGAACAAGTTTGGTGTGGGTTCCAAATCAGAAGAGCTTTCTGCAAGGGCACAATTGACAGCATCCTGACTGGCTGAATCACTACCTGATTTGGGAACTGTACATCCCTCAATCACAGGACTCTGCAGAGAGTGGTGCGGCAGCCCAGCGCATCAATAGATGTGAACTTCCTGCTATTCAGGACATTTACAAATACAAGTGTGTAAAAAGGACCTGAAGGATCATCAGCGCTCCGTCACCTCAATCACAATCTGTCCCAGCTGCTACCATCCGGGAAACGGTGCCGTAGTATAAAAGCCAAGACCAGCAGCTTCTTCCAAAAGGCTATCAGAGTGACTAAGTCATGCTGACACAACTGTATTTCTATCTTATATTGACTGTCCTGATATACATAGTAGTAACGATAAAATACTTTCAGTTGCACATTGCACATTTAGACGGTGAGGTAACATAAGATGTTTACTCCTCATGTATATGGAGGATGTTAGTAATAAAATCAATTCAATTCAATTCATGTCATTTCTATTACTTTTTATCGAAGAATAGCTGTTGTTAAATTGCACTATTTTTAAAGTCACCATTTCTATTCCCTCAACACACACAAAATGCTGGTGGAACACAGCAGGCCAGGCAGCTTCTATAAGGAGAAGCACTGTCACGTTTCGGGCCGAGACCCTTCGTCAGGATGGATTTTTCCGCAATGACAGATATATAAGAGTTGGCGCCTAGTTTTCTATTAAGATGCTGTATAAATCGACCATGCAAAATTGCTCCTCCATGTGGTTACAGTTAACCTTGGTGTACTCTCGATTGAATATTACATCATCTTCGACACACAGACGTCCAATTATTCAATTTATGCCACATTAAAGCAACACCATATTATAAATAATTTTCACCAATGCCGTCGCCTCTTTATATCCCTTAGACTTATATAAACATGTTTTAAAGCTTAAATGCTTCCTCCGATTTTCCCACATCTGCTTTCAGTGTCTCTTCAATAAAAAAAATAAACTTTTGATTTGTAATTTGGACCTTAACTCCTTATCCTGCTGCAGTAGAAACTATGCCTGTACATTCTTCTCATTGCTCTCTCATCGTAGTCGTTACTGTGGCGACTGGATCTGACGCCGCATATTGGAAATAATTTAAATATGGTGGAGCTCTTGCTACACCCTCGAAATGTAGTAAATTATCCGATTCTGTGTAAATTCATTGTTGCACAGAATACTGATATGTCCTTGCCACAATTTCCGATATATCAACTACATTCCTCATTTTTCCCTCAGTCTTATTGAACAATTCAAATGTCCTCAGTCGCAGCCAGAATTTCGTGCAACTGCTTGTCAGATAAAGCACTGAAGACTTTTCAAGGCAGTCCTGTGCGAAACGTCCACCCAGACGAACCTTTTGTGCATTGCCGCAGAGGTCAGCAAGACATGTTTTCTTGTTTCTCGCTCTCTTCTTGCTTGTCAAATCGGGATGAATGTGCAGCATCCTTATGTCCCACTGATAAGTTCAGGAACATTTGTTGTACGACCCTCAGCGCGCCATTACCAGCATGGATAACGTCATGCATCTCAACTCTGTACTGATTCCACAGTCTACGGACTCATTTGCAAAGTCGTTATAACTCCGTAAGATTATAGCCTGCAGCCAATGGATAATAACTGTTCCTGAACCTGGCAGTCTAAGTCCTGAGGCTGCTGTACCTTCTTCCGGATGGCAGCTGAGAAA
The DNA here is from genome assembly GCF_048418815.1 of Hemitrygon akajei. Lineage (NCBI taxonomy): Eukaryota > Metazoa > Chordata > Chondrichthyes > Myliobatiformes > Dasyatidae > Hemitrygon > Hemitrygon akajei. Next base: position 32,460,989 of record NC_133147.1, read on the forward strand.
GCGCAGCATTTCCTGGATGGTGGAGGGTTTCCAGCTGCAACGTTTCGTATAGAAGTGCTTAATGATGGGCAGGGCTTTACCTGTGATTGCACAGGGCGCATCCAATAATTTTGAACAATATTTTGGTCAAGTGCTTTGGCATTTCCATGCCAGTCTGTGATGCAACCAGTCAATTTACTGTCCATCACAAATCTCCGCGAACACTTTGGAACGTAGAGGTGCTGCCGTACTTTCTTCGTAATTCCATTTAGGAGTTTGGGCCGGGTCAGGTCCACCGAACCAGTAACAGCGAGGAGTGTAAATTTGCTGACTCTCTCCACTTTTGCTACCTTCGGGAGGGCTGGCTCATTGACGTGCTTTCCTCCTACTTAAGTCAATATTCAGCTCTTTGCTCTTGATGTCTTCGTGTAAGAGGGTGCTGTTATGGCATCACTCAGACTGATTTTCCATATTCTGCTCTATGCTTATTAGTGATCACTAATGATTTGGCCTGCAACTGTGCATCCGGTGCTGCACTTGCACGCATAGTTATAATTATGCACCCAGGTTATCGTTTAAGATGGTATGACCATAACTGTAGGAGCAGAATTGGGTCATTTGGCCTATCCAGGCTGCTCCGCCATTTCACCACGGCTAATACATTTTCTCTCAGCCCCAATCTCATGTCCTTTACCCCTATCCTTTCATACCTTGACCAAACAGGAATTGGCTTAAATATACGTAAAATGCCTTACAGCTATGTACACATACACGCTTGTCTTCCACAGCGGCCTGTGACAACGAATTGGACAAATTCACCACGCTCTGGCTAAAGGCATTCCTCCTCATATCCATTCTAAAGGGACGCCCGCCTATTCTAAGTTCCTATGCCGTGATCCCAGACTCTTCCACCTTAGGAAACATCCTCTCAATAATCAGAAAAGGCCCCCTTTATACCTTCTATTTGCCTCCTGCCAATTGGCCACTGCTTTATCCATGCTGGAATTTTTCCTGTAATAGCATGGGCTCGTAGTTTGTTAAACAGCCTCATCTGTGCCACCTTGTCGAAGGCCTGAAATTTCAAGTAGTATCCAGCTTGCTAACTCTGCAAGGATTTTCAAAAGATTTATCAGTCAAGATTTTTATTTGAGTAATCAGTGCTGACTATGGCCTAATGGCCTATTTTATCATTTGCCTGCAAGTACCGTGAGATCTCTTCCTTTACAATCGACTACAACAACTTCCGAAAGACTGACGTCAGACTAACTGGTGTTTATTTTCATTTCTTCTGCCACTCACGCGTCTCGAGGACTGCAGAAACATTTGCAGTTTTCCAGTCCTCCGGAATGATTCCACAATATAGTATATTTTTCCTTGAAAGATCATTGCTAATGCTTTGGCGTACGCGCCACCCACCTCCTCCAGAACCCTGGACTGCGCACTATCTACTTCAGGTGACGTATCTGACTTCAGACCTTTCACAAAACCTTCTCCGCAGTAATGGAAACTGCACACGCTTCTGACTTGTGGAAGCCTCGAACATCCGGCATACTGCTACTCTCCTCCACACAGCGGATGACACCCGGTGCGAATATGACCCAAGTGCGGAGTGAAAGACAATGAAACGGGTCGATATGCGAATGTTAAAGCGAAGAAGAAAACAATAAACGCTTGGCCAAACGGGGCCGTTGACTAAAACCTTCAAATGGAAAACGAAGCCTACGCTGCCACTCAAAGGAACAAGTAGAATACAACGAATACCGCTGCTCTTCAGAGCCAGTTGACTCGACCATCCAATTTCAGAGTCAGGGCGGAAAACGAAACGTAGCTATGTACAAGTCTCGACAAGTATTAGGACGGAACGAATTAAGTTAAATACTATCACAATGAAGCAGTAATCAGCTGGCACGTGCATATTCACCAGCGCAATCGCCGAATCTGATGAGCTGCTGAAGCCGCGGTTTTGACAGCTGATTTTATTCCGCTCGTCCGGCCTTTCCTTTTCCTGGAACGCTACCTCATTACAATCAATTTCCAGCAATCGGATATCCACTCTCGCCTATTTCGCCTCTCCCTTGCACTTCTTCGTATCCTTTTTAATATGATTGGCCAGCTTACTTTCGTATTACATCTTTTTCTTTTCACCACTCATCTAACCTCGCACTGCTTTTTGCTCTATGACATGCCTTCGCTTTATCTTTTATTCTGGCTTTGCATCTCTTGCTAGCCACACTGGTGACATCATGCCTTTTGTTTACCTCTTCCACATTTGGATGAGTATATCCTGTGCCCTACTAATTGCTTCCAGAAATTCCGGCCATTGCTCCTCTGCCCAAATTCCTGCCAGTGTTCGCTTCCAATCAATTTTTGCTAACTCCTCTGTCATCCCCCTGTATTTCCCTTTACTCCACTATAATACTGATACAACTGAGATCCGCTTCCCGGTCTGAAATTTCAAGATGAAATCTATCATGTATTGAACACTTGTTCCGAAGGGTTCTTCTGCCTTTAGCTCTCTTGGGAATTCCCGCCCATCACACAATACCCTTTCAAGGCATTTTAGAAATTCACTCTCTTGGGATCCAGAACCAGCCTGATTTTTCCCATCTCCCTGCATATTGAAATCCTCTGTCTTTTGGAATATTCCTCCTTCGGCACGTATTTTCTATCTCCCATTGTAATTTGGAGACCTTAGCCTTACTACTGTTTTGGGGGCTGTTTAACCTCCGATCATGGTTCTTTTGCCCTTGCAGTCCTTAGTTTTACCCACAACGATTCATCATCGTCTGACACAAATGTCACCCCTTTCTCATGATTTGAATTATGTTTTTGCCAACAGAGCTATGCCCACCTGCCTACCTGAGTACCCTTTCCATACAATGTGTATCCTTGGACGGTATGCTCCCACTGACTACTGGAAAAAAGCATCAACACCCACCACCCACCATGCATGTAATTGCAAAGCTCCCATTAAAGACCATAATCTGCCGTACAGCAGAAACTAATAGTTCAGCCGACAATTCGATTCGACATGCCAAAGTCTCTCTCTCTCTCTGTGTGTCTCTCTGTCTCTCTCCCTCCACCCCCCGTCTCTCTCTCTCTCTCTCTCTCTCTCTCTCTCTCTCTCTCTCTCTCTCTCTCTCTCTCTCTCTCTCTCTCTCTCTCTCTCTCTCTCTCTCTCTCTCTCTCTCTCTCTCTCTCTCTCTCTCTCTCTCTCTCTCTCTCTCTCTCTCTCCCTCTCTCTCTCTCACTCTTTCTCTCTCTCTCTCTCTCTCTCTCTCGAAGGAAATTTCCCCACTCCGGCAGCACAGCGATATCCAGCGATCAAAAGGCAATCTCCCCTGTCCGTAGCAGAACAATGTCACCAGCGACCAAAAAGCAGGCAGTCGGCTCTATGAAAAGACTGTTGAAATTGTTTTTTGACCTACGTAATTTTCTATTCTTCATGCAACTCGTAACTTTATTCCTTCTCGCAGTTTATTTTAAAGTAAGAAATCTTGATGATGAAAAGCGAAATAAAATGGAAATAACGGTAATGTAATGAAACCTTACCAACAAGAAAACACTTATGTTGAAGAGAAACAGTTTCCTGTGCTGTTCAATACTGTTCTAACATTTGAAAATGGGTCTCTGGCTTTAACATTTTCTCTCAGGTTGCAAATGACTCCATCTTATCGCTTATTTTCATTTTTTAAATTTGTGAAAAACGTTGAAAGAGGCTATAACATTTTTGTCTCATTCCACCAGCTCTTTTCCTTTTCATCGAACAATATCTGCAGTTGAATTGCGAAATCACACCTGTCGCCAATCATTCACCAGGCAACTTTCTATTCAGTTATATTTAACTGAAGAGTAGAAGTTAAAATGAAACATGACAAGCTGCTTGTCCGATTACCTAGAAGATTTAACAACAACACTGTGGACTACTTGTCCGGTTCTGACAGCAATTAGCGTCCAACATTTTTTTATTTTTAAATTTATCAATGCTTAATACATATTGCTTGCCAGTTTTATGCTATTTTTTGAAATATGAACAATTTGTCATTTTAATGCACATACAGTCATTACAGTACCTTCGAAATATTTTTACCGGGATCAAAGAATAAATCAAACCAGCTTTATTCAATGCGTGCACAATTCTCTTATATTGTGCTCGACTGTTTCTGATAGTGTTTACCTAATTACACTTCGCGTCACTACTAATCTATTTTTTCACAATACTTACTGACCTACTGTCTATGACTCCGTGTGTCAGCAATGAATGTCCTCCACTATGTCTGTCCTTGCCATCGCAAACAGATATAGAAGGAAACTTTATTGCTGTTTTCATAACAATTGTTCGGACAGTCAGGGTTTGTAGCCATGAAGTCAGAATCAGGAAGACCGGTGGAACATCTGGTGTATCTGGTCTAATCTGGTCCATGCCCTTTGAACTGTTTGGCTTGGGTGACCCTCCCAGGATGCAAGGCACAATCCTCACTCTAGTCAACATAACTTACAGGTTAGTGAGGCACTCAGTCCTCAAAACCCTACGGAAAGGTTGTGATCGCTTGGAGGATTTTCCCATATTACTGGATATAAAGTAGTTGGTATCTCGTTGTATCTTCAAATGCTTTTTAAGACGACTATCTAAAATTTCTCCTCCACGCGGATACAGCTAACTTTCAAGGGTTCAAAGTTTCAAGCAGATTTACCATCAAAGTGTACGACTCTGATATGGTTCTTCTCCAGATAGCTACAAAACCAAGAAAGAAAAGAACGGCAGCACGGTAATCAACCCCCAAATCCCTCTTTACCGCAGAAGTAAAACGACAAAAAAACGGAGCAGGCACACCCACCCGAAATCACAGTTTCCCGCACACAAAAGACCGAGAAAGATTGGCGAAGAATACAGAATATTAAAAACCATAAAACCGAAGAAAAGGCCCATACTGCAAGCTCATACCCAAAACGCAGAAAACCTGGTTAAGACTCCCTGTGCACGGTGGCAAGCTCTTCCCTCTCAGGCACCAAGCAATTCCACCAATGATGACAAGGGAGTTTCCCGCGCTCCGGCAGCAGAGTGATCAAAAGTCAGTCTTCCTTCTCCGGAACAGAACAATATCAAAAGGCAGAGAGCCGCCGCTAACCGTCCCTATTCGCCTCAATGTTTCAACCTCCCTTGCCGCTTTAATCGGCGAACAATGAAAGCTTTAAGTGGTCAAATGCAGTCGAACATCGGCTTACTCCCCGTCCCGCAGCCTGCCACTGCTTTCCAAAACCCTCTCAGAGACTAGATACAACGTTTAAAACACCCAAGCGATCTCCAACCTGCAACTCAAAGCCTCGAACAGTTCCAGAATAACAATCAAGACGAAAGGCCTCCGTAAGGGACACGAAATATGGCTTCATGATCTATTCAGTAATGTGTACCGAAGGAGCGTTGTACGCAAGCGCCATCCGGATCGGAGGAGTACCTCTTTGGTGAACACGCTGCAGATTATAACGTCACACAGAGTTCGAATTATCCCAATCTATGCTGCATTAACAAAACACTGTCTGACTATAAGTAAAACGCGTCAATGCTCTCGCCACTTACAAACTTCAATGTTTCTGTTTAAATGTTACCTCTCATTTCCCCTGAACTGCTTTCAGTGCCTCTTTACTCAGGAAAAACTTTCTGCTTTATAATTTTGACAACTCCCCAGCATACTGCAATAGAGCCTACATCGCTACATGTCCCGAGTGGTGGAGGTTCTCTAATGATAGGTAACATTTCGTATGGAAGTGCTCAGTGGTGGAGAGGGTCTGAGATGAACTAGACCGTATCCATTACCTCTCGAAGGATTTTCCATTCAACTGAATTTGTGTTTCCATACCAGACTGGGATGCAGCCTGTTAGTATACTCTCCACTACAAATCTATGGTCAGCAGTCAAAGTTTTAGATGCCATGATGGATCTCCGCAAACACCTAGGGAAGTAGAGAGGCTGCCGTGCTTTCTTCGTAATTGCTCTTGCGTACTAGGCCCAAGACAGGTCCTCCAAATCAATAACAGCGAGGAACGTAAAGCTGCTGATCCTCTCCGCCTCTAATCCTTCGATGGCTCTTGGATATCTGGTTTCTTCCGACTGAAATCAATAATTAGCTACTTGGCCTTTCAGTGATTGAGTAAGAGATCTTGGCAGCTCTCAGCCAGATTTTCAATCTCCCTCCGATATGCTGACTCGTCACCACGTTTGATTTGGACTATGGCTGTGGTGTTCTCAGCAATCTTAAATGTGATTTTGGTGTTGCGTTTAGCCACACACTCACACGAGTAACGCGAGTGGACCCGTGGGCTAAGCACACAGCCGTGCGGTGCATCTGGGCAGATGGAGATCGAGGAGGAGATGTTGTTGCAAATCGGAACTGAGGGATCGATATAAACGAGCCTTTTCCATTCTTGTGTGGAAAGGGGACCGCAACTTTTCACTTTCATCAGTCTTCAGAACGTAATATATGTAAGGAGAATTAGGAGATCAAGGCCCATCAAGTTTGCTCCGCCATTTCATCATTGCTGATCCATCTTCCCTCTCAGGCCCAATCTCCTGCCCTCAGGAGTCGTGAAGAGCTGTGCCAATTGCTACAAATTATACTTATTTGTAAATGATAATAAAGTTAAAATACTGATTCGATTAATTTTCTGTATTAGCATCTTAAATGTAGTGTCATACATAAGGAATGTGTGACAATCACCTTTGGAATAAATGAACAAAAGGTAAAAGAAATGCATTTTATTGTGATTTCCTCGATGAGCGATTTCCATTGTTCTGTGACAGAATGTCTAGAAATAGCTTACGCGAATTGTTTGTTCACTGGACTGTCTCTGATGTGACTAATAAGCTGGTAAGATCAGTTTGAAGAATGAAGTATCCTCTCTTTTATAAAAGCTTTCAAAGCAATCACCAGTAGTTTTCGGCAATAGGAACAGTATAAACTGAGCATCACGTCGCATGGACAATGGAATATCCAGCAATTTACTACATAGAGAGCGTTTATTACCCTATATTAACTGCGATTGGTATCCCCAGTAAGTAACTTGTTCTTGGTCTGCCTTATATTCCCAGTAAAATCCATTGCACATAGTGCATTGTCTGATGAGAGATTTCGGCCTGATCAGTTTACAAATGCATGTTCCTCTCTTCTCCCGGTCCCTCCTTATTGCTAGTTTCTTTGTCAACTGTAACAGCCGAGTTAGCACTAATATTGATGTAGTTCCAGCAATTTACCTTGCCCGAACCTTCTAAAACATGAATGGTATATATCGTACTAAGACTGAGTTTAGAAGGGATCAATGCCCCAAACTTAAGCTTTACAGCAACGAAGAGAAAACTTCACCGTCACCACAACATGTTCACGAGCATTCCGGTTTATCCACCAAACACGGTTGGAGTCTTAGCAAAAGACAGCACAGACATAGACTTTTCAGCCCGTCTATTCCATGCTGAAGCCATTTAAACTACCTACTCCCATCGAGCTGCAGCGGAGACATAGTTCTTTTACACCATAATGCAAAAAATAAGAAATAATTTTCAAGATAATTGTCTAAATATCTTTTCAATTGCAACAATAACTAAAGAAAATACGACGGTCGCGTTTTCCCTTTGGACTTGTTTTTTTTTTCTCTCTCTCTAAACTTAATTTTAACGCTGCGCGTTCGTGGACTCACATCTATGCAGTCGGCAGAAACAGTTCATCTGACCCGAATCAACTATTACTCGGATCCTCCCTGGAATCAAAAGGATCGTTTCCCTTCAATCTGTGACAATACTTTGTATGCAAATCCAGTAAAATTGATCATATTTTGTGCGCTTGACACTAATTCTTATTTTCTTCCTTGCAGTTAATTTGATAGTTATTGTGATCCTCTGTCTGCAGTTTATTTGCGTTGGTTAAATATAGTTGGGCAGTGAAAAGAGTATGCAAACTTTTAGTCAGTCATACGTCGTATTCTTTGCTGCAAGCCAAACGCGAGTGCTGTACCTTCTGTGAGTCAATTATAAAGTAGGAAATTTTGCTGAAGATAATTGATATAAAATTGAAACAGCAGGCATATAACGAAACCTTACCAACAAGGAAGAGTTTATGTTCGGGAGAAATAGTTTCCTCTGCCGCTCGATACTCTGCTGCCATTTACTACGAACATGTGCGGGCACTGACTTTCAAACTGGGACTCTGGTTTTATCATTTCCTCTCCATGTTATCACTTATTTTCTCTTCGCAGATCTGTGGAGAATGTTGCAAGCGGATATTACATTTTTTTCTCATTCCACCATCTTCTTTTACTTTTTAGCGAATGATATCTATCGCCGCATTGCGAAGTTCTCCAGCCCCCAATCCCATTGCTTTTTTTTGGCAACATTTGTATTCGATTATGGTTAATTAAAAAAAAGGAGAGATTAAAATGGAACGTAAAGCCACTTGGAAAATTTAATGACAACATTGTAGAATATTTGTTCTGGTACCACAGCCACTATCGAATGACTTTTCTTCATCAAAGGTTTGCGCATTGCTAGCCTATTTTACGGTATTTGCTAAAATGTGAACTGTGTATCATTTAAATTCATATGCAAAGCTTTAATATTGCCTTTGGAATCTGCTTTAGTGAGCTCAAAGAATAAATCAAACCAGCTTATTATCTCACATCGTGCTCACCTGTCTGATAGTATTTATCAATACCTCTCAGCATCAGCGAGACTCTATTTCTTTTTCCACAAAACGTAATGAGCTACGGCCTCTTACGGCGCTAGCGTTTAGGGCTGCAATAAGGGTCCACCATCTTCGCCTGTCCATATCGTCGCACACAAATATAGAAGGATTATTCATTGCTGTTTATGTATTTTTTATTTTTAAATAAACCAGTCAGGATTGCTAACGGCGAGCTGATCCCCGACACTGGACGACTAGACTACTGTTAATCTGGCCCCTGCCCTTTGACCTTTTTTGGCACGTGTGGCCTGACGATGAGCCAAAGCACAAGGCCCTGCATCCAGCCAGCACAGCTCTCTGGGTTATTGAGACATGCCAGTCTCTAAACCTACCGACAAGGTTATGGTCAGCTTGGAGGATTTTCAACATTACTGGATATAAAATAGCTGGTACCTCGTTTTGTCATAAGATGCTTTTTAAATAGCCGACCCAAAATTCATCTTCCGTGTGGTCACACCTAACTTTGGTACAATCTCTGCAAATTATTACATCACCATCGTCACACAGACTTGAATTTGCCTAATTTATGCCACATTGACTTTGCATAGTTGGACTATAAACACCACTCAAAAATGCTCTCGCCATTTTATATTCCTTAAACCTATATAAACGTATGACATTCTATTTAAATGATTATATGTATCCCAGACCGGTGCCTCTTCAATGAAAACAAAAAATCGAGGTTCTTCTTTAGAATTTGGACCTTAACTTCTCAGCTCTCTACAGTAGAAACTACATCTCTACATTCTTCCAATTGCACACTCGTGGGAATCATTACTGCGGCGGCTAGATCTTACCCCTCCCAATCAAAATATATTCAATACCGTGGAGCTGTTGCAACACCAGCGAAGTGGTTGATAAATTTTCCTATTATGTTTAAATTCATTTTGTTATAGAATAAATTATTGCCGTATTGCTGGCATTTTACAATTTTCTTCAACGTGAGTGGCATATTTAAATATCTTGTGAATGTGTGGTTGCTGCACCCATTCGCCGCCAGCATTTTGATGATGAGTTACATGAAGCTGGTTGTCACACCATGCGATAAAGGCCTTTCAGTGCAGTATATCCATGGCGTTCCTGTTGGAAAAACACCAAAATCCTGATTTCTGCCTCACAGCCCAGCCAGGCATCATTCCTCTTGAATTTGGTTCTCGTGCACTTCTTGCTTCTACCATTGGGAAGAAGGTGCAGCGTCCTTATGTAGCACTCACGCATTTTCAGGAGCTTTTATTGCTTTAGAATATCAGGGCCATTATAAGCGTTGATAACATCAGGTACCACAACTCTTCATTGATTCTATAATCTATGAACTCGCTTTCAAGGGCACTACAACTCTATAAGCTGTAACGTGTTCGGTTAGGAGTAATAACTGTGCTGAGCCTGGTGGTAAGAGTCCTGAGGCTGCTATACCTTCGTTCTGATGTCAGCAGTAAAATGAGAGCATGTCCTAGATAGTGAAGTGTTCCTGATGATGGACGCCGCTTTCCTGCTGCAACGATTCGTATAGACGTGCTCAATGATGTGATGGGCTGGACCGTATCCATACAGGTCTTTTTGAATACATTTTCGTTCAAGGGTTTTGGTGTTTCCATACTAGGCTATGAGTCAACATACTCTCCACCACAAATCTATATTCATTTGCAAAGTTTTAGATACCGGAAACTCCTAGGGAAGGGGTCGCTCTACCATGCTTACCTCGTAACTGCACTTACGTTCTGGGACCAGGGCAGGTCCCCTGAAACAATAACAGCGAGGAATCTGAAGTTGCTAATCCTCTCCACCTCTGATTCTTCGATGAGGACTAGCTCATGAAGCTCTGGTTTCCCCCAAATGAAGTCAACAATCAGTCCCTTGGTCTTGATTTAATTGTGCAAGAGGATGTTGTTATGGCACCACTCAGCCAGAATTTCAATCTCCCTCCTACATGATGATTCGTCACCAATTTGATTCGGCCTACGATAGTGGTGTTGTTAGCAAATTTGAATATTGTGTTGTTGCTGTGGTGCCCTCACAGTCCTAAGTGTACAGCGAGTAGAGCAGGGGCCTATGTACACAGCCTGGTGGTGCATATGTGCTGATGCAGATCGACGAGGAGATGTTGCTGCAAACCCGAACTTTGTGGGTTCGGTGCTAAATGACTCTATTTCATGATAAGAGGGGAGAGGGACCGAGATATTTCATTTTTATAAGACAAAAGAAATGTAGAACGTCAATGTGGGATTGTAACCAGAATCGTGTTGTGCTTCATGGAGGCATTATCAAGGCGAGGGGCTTAGTGCTCAAAATGTTTATCAGACGGTCACAAATATAATTAGGCCAGATTGTCGTCTGGAGAGAAGATAGGCAGACGCGACTGTGTTTTATGGAGATGTAATAGAGCCGTGAGAAATCACGTACACAGGGACAACTTGTTACTTTATCGAGTTTTTTCTTCTTATCAACGCATTTGGTGTAACTACAAGGCGTATTTAAGCAAACAAGGGAAGTGTTGCTCTTGGTTTCTGAATTGATTGAGAGATCACTCTTTCAGGCGATACGTTGCTAGAGACTTTGGGAAACGTGATAGATTCGGCGACTTGTAAAGTATTGTTAAAATCTCAAAGATTAATGCCTTAAAATATCACAACTACAAGTAATGGCCACAAGTATCAACGATGATAGGCGAGACGAACAGGTACTACTGTTTAAGAGAATTCTGGTTCTTCAGCTCGAAAGGAACAGTTCTCTGCTGATAAAGATTTTTACACAACCTGTCCAACTTGTTCATCTAATTTCCTGAGAAAGGACACGTTACACCCTTCACAGCTGACCCTATATCAGTCCAAACTTAAAAGTACATAAACACACTAACCGTTTTTCTTCCAAATGAACTTGTCGCACTTAATCCAACTGAACGAGGCGAGAATCTTCTCCATTCAGAAACCGCTTAAGACCATAAAACCATAAGATATAGCAGCAGAATTAGGGCATTTGGCCTATTGAGTCAGTTCCGACATTTCATCATGGCAGTTCCATTTTCCGTCTCAGCCCCAATCTTCTGCCTTCTCCTCCTATCCCTTCATGTTCTGACTAATCAAGAATCTATAACCCTCTGTCTTAAATATACTACTTAAATACTTTACCTCCACAGCCGCCTGTCGCTACGAATTCCACTATTTCACCACGCTCTGGCTGGTGAAGTAAAGGCGATGGCGTGCATTCTTCATAATTGAACTTGCGTGCTTGACCCAGGACAGGTACTCCTGAACAATAGCTGCGAAGAATGCAAAGTTGCTGATCCCTTGCATTCTCTGATCTTTCGATTAAGACTAACTCTTGGACCTCCGGTTTCCTCCAATTGAAGTCAATAGTCAGCACCTTGGTTTCGCAGTCACTGAGTAATAGATCGTAGTTATGGCGCTTCTCAATCAAATTTTCAATCTCCATCCCACATGCTGATTCGTCTCGACCTTTGATTCGGCCTACAGCAGCGGTGCTATCTGGAAATTTGAATATAGTTTTGGTATTGTGCTTAGCCATACAATCGCAAGAGTAACGCTCGTAGACCCGGGGGCTAAGCACGCAATGGTGCGGTGCATCTGCGCAGATAGATATCGTGGAGGAGATGCTGCTGCAAATCTAAACTGAGGGTTGGATATGAATGAGTCTGTTTCATTGTAGAAGGGGAAAAGGACCGAGTGCTTTCCACTTTCATCAGTCTTTAGAACGTGGTATATGAGCAGAATTCGGAGATTTGGCTCATCAAGTCTGCTCCGCAATTTCTTAATGGCTGATCCATTTCCCCACTCATGACCAATCTCCTGCCTTTTCCTCGTGACCCCTCATGCATGACCAATTAAGAATCTATCAACGTCGGCCTTACATTAAGTGTTTGGCCTCCACAGACGCCTTTGCAAAGGATTCCACAATTTCCTGTCTTTACTAACGGAATTCTTCATGTCTGTCCTTAAAGGACGCCCTCCTATTCTGAGGCTGTATCCTTTAGTCATAGACCTTCCCAACATGCATTCTATCGAGGCCTAACAACATTAGATGGGCTACAATGTGGTCACCTATTATTTTTCTCAATTCCAGTGAAATCAGGCCGAGAGCCATCAAACGCTCTTCATATGACAAGCCGTTGAATTTTGGAATCAGTTTCGTGAACCTCCTTTGAACCCTCTCCATTGTCATCACATCCGTTCTAACATAAGGCATGACTTCCCCTTGAGGAATATACATTGGCTACGGCCTAATTCATCATTTGACTCCAAGTATCCCAAAACCACATTCCTACCAATCGCCTACGACATTCCGAAACCGCTGATGTCACACTACCTGACCTATAATTTCCATTTTATGCCCCTCTCCCTTTTCGAAGAATGACATTTGCAATTTTCTCTTCTATGAAATCCATTCCAGAATCTAGCGATTCTAGAAAGATCATCATGAATGCATCATGGATCTCTCCAGACCCCTCTCTAAAAACCTTGGGCTATACACCATCTGCTATAGGTAACGTAAGAACCTTTAGACCTTACAGATTCCCAAGAACCATCTCCCGAGTAATGGCAGCTTCACACATTTTAGACCATTAGCACTCACTGAACATCCGCGGCACTGCTCGTGTCTACCACAGTGAAGACGTGCAAACTACTTATACAGATCGTCCGCCATTTCCTTGTGTCCTATTACTTCCTCTCTAGCGCCATTTCCTGTGGTCTGATATACGGTCTCACATCTGTTTGAAACTTTACGTATCTGCAGAAACATATGATATTGCCTTTAGTATTATTGGCTCGCATACTTTCATAGTCCATATTTTCCTTAATGAATTCTTAGTTGCTTCCGGCGGTTTTAATAGCTTCCAATTCTTTAACTCCCCAATAATTTTGTTTTATTATATACGCAGTGTTTGGGTTTATGTTTTCATTGACTTCTCATGTTATTCACCGTTGTGTTAGCTGCCATGAGAATACGTCTTCCTCTCTGGCATGTACTTAACCTGTGCCTTCCGAATTATTTCCAGAATTTCCAGTATTTTCCTGCTCTGCCCTCATCCCTGTCAACCACTTAAGACTGTAACACCATAAGACAGCAGCAGAAGAAGGCCATTTGGTCCATCGAGTCTGCTCCGCCATTCAATCACGGCTGATCCAATTCTTCTAGTCATCCCAACTCTCCAGCCTTCTCCACATATCCTGTGATGCCCTGGCTAATCAAGAATCTGTCTATCTCTTCCTTAAATGCACGCAGTGACTAGTCTTTCACAGCCGCTCGTGGAAACAAATTCCATAGATTTACCAACTTCTGACTAAAGTAGTTTTTCGGCACCACTGTTCTAAATGTTCTTCACTCTTGACGTCATGCCCTCTTGTCCTAGACTACCCTACCTTGAGGCATAAAGTTGCCATATCTGATCTGTTCAGGCCTTTTAACATTGGGAATTTTTTTATGAGATCCCACAACCCCTCATTGTCCTGAACTCCAGGGAATACAGCACAAGAGCTGCCAGACGTTCCTCATACGGTAACCCTTTCATTCATGGAATCTTCTCTGAACCCTCTCCAATGTCAGTATATCTTTCTGAAATAAAGAGAACAAAACTGCAGACAATACTCCGTGTGGTCTCACAAGTGCCTCATAGAGCCTCAACATCACATCCCTGCTCCTATATTCTATTTCTAACAATGAATGCCAACATTGCATTCGCCTTCTTCGTCACCAACTCAACCTGAAAATTATCCTCTAGGGTATCCTGCACAAGGACTACCAAGTCCATCTGCATCTTTGCATTTTGAATTCTCTCCCCATTTAAATAATATCTGTCCGTTTATTTCCTCCACCAAAGGGCATGACCATACACTTTCCAACATTGTATTGCTTTTGCCAATTCTTTGTCCATTCCCTAAAACTATTCAAGTCTCTCTGCAAGCTCTCTGTTTTCTCCACACTACCAGTTTCCTCACCTATCTTTGTATCATCGGCAAATTTAGCCACAAATCCATTAATCTCAGAGTCCAAATCTTTGACATACACCGACCCCTGTGGAACTCCACTGGTAACCGGCAGCCAGCCAGAATAGGATACCTTTATTCCCACTCTCTGCATTCTGCCGACCAACCAATGCATTATCAATGCTAGTAGCTTGCCTGTAATTCTACGGGTTCTTACCTTGCTAAGCAGCATCCTGTGGGGTACCTTGTCAAAGGCCTTTTGAATATCCAAGTACACCACATCTATTGCATCTCCTTTGACTACCCTGCTTGTAATTTCCTCAAAAAAATTGCAATAGGTTAATTAGGCAGGATTTTCCTTTCAGGAAACCATGCTGGCTTTGGCCTATCTTGCCATGTGCCTCCAGGTACTCCGTAATCTCATCCCTAACTATCTATTCCAACAACTTTCCAACCATTGATGTCAGTCTAACCGGTCTATAGCTTCATTTCTGCCCCCTCCAACCCTTCTTAAACAGTGGAGTAACATTTTCAATTTCCCATTTATCTGGTACAATGCCAGAATCTATCGATTCTTGAAAGATCATTGTTAATGCCTCCAAAATCTCTTCAGCTACTTCCTTCAGAACCCAAGGGTGCATTCCATCAGGTCCAGGAGATTTATCCGTACTTAATCCATTAAGCTTCCTGGGCACCGTCTCAGTCGTAATATACACTGCACATACTTTACTTCCCTGACACTCTTGAATGTCTGGTATACGCCAGATGTCTTCTACTGTGAAGAGCGAAGCAAAATCCTCATTCAGTTTCTCTGCCATCTCTGCGTCTCTCATTTCAATACCTTCAGCGTCGTTTTATTGGCCCTATATCTACCCTCAACTCTCTTTACCCTTTATATACTTAAAAAAGCTTTTAGCATTTTCTTTGATATTAGTCGCCAGCTTCCTTTCATAATCTATCTTTCCTTCCTAATAACCTTTTTAGTTGCCTTCTACAAGTTTTTAAATGCCTCCCCATCCTTTACGTTGCCACTAGCTTTGGCTTCATTGAGTGCCCTCTCTTTTGCTTTCACTTTGGCTCTGACTTCACTTGTCAGCCACGGTAGTGTCCTTCGTTCATTCGATAATTTCTTCTTAGTTGAAATGTACCTGTCTTGCATTTCCCTCATTTTTCGCTGAAACTCCAGCCATTTGTGCTCTGTTGTCCTCCCTGCAAATGTTCTTTTCCAGTCAACTTCGGCCATTGTAATTTAATTCATTCCACTGAAATACGGACACTTGGAATTTGGTTTCTCCTTATCAAATTTCAAAGTGAATTCGATCATATTCTGATCACTGCTCCTAAGGCTTCCTTAACCTGAGCTCTCGTATCACCGCCGGCTCATTGCACAGCACCCAGTCCAGCACAGCCAATTCCCTAGTGGGATCAAAAACAAGCTGTTCTAAAAAGCCATTCCTTAGACATTATACAAATTCTCTCTCTTGAGGTTCAGTAGTGGCTTGGTTTTCCCAATCTACTTTCGTGTTAAAATCCCCAACAATTATCATGAATTTAACATTGTGACACGCCTTTTCTATCTCCTGCTTTAATTTGTAATCCACATTCCGGCTGCTGTTTGGAGGCCTGTATACAACTATTAGGGTCCTTTTACACTTGACATTTCTTAACTCCACCCACAGAGACTACATCTTCCGATCCTGTGCCATCCCTTCTGGCCAACACCTCTCTCGTGCCTCTGTAATTCAACTTACTGTAAAAAAGACACATATAACTTTTGCTTCTAAAATTTCAGTTTTAATTCTATATTGTGATCACTTTCGCCGAAGGGTTCTTTTACCTTAAGCTCGCTAATCAATTCCCGTTCATAGTACAACACCCAACTCAGAACAGCTGGATTTCTGTTGGGCTCAAATAGCTATTTTCAGGTATTCTAGGAATTCCATCTCTTGGGATCCCGCATCAATCAGATTTTCCCAATCTACCTGCATATTTAAATCCCTAATCAGGGTATTTTTACCCTTGCAGTTCCTTAGCTGTACCCACAACGATTCAGCTCCTTTCAGCACCATGTCACCTCTTTTTAATGATGTGTTTTCAATTCTTAACCATTAGTGGTTAAAAACTCCCCCTCTGCCTGTCCTTTCAATAAAATAGATATTCTTGGACGTTAAGCTGCCAGGAACAAGCTTCTTCGAATTACAATTTACTGATGATCACAAAGTCATACCTGCCAATCTGTAACTGTGCTGCAAGTTCATCTGTCTTACTCCATTACTGCGTGCATCCAAACATATCACCTTCAGTACTGTATTCACTCGTTTGTATTTTGTCCTCGTTCTACATTGCAAATTATCTTATTGACTACGATGTTGTTCTATCATCAGTCTCTCCTTGCGAGCAATCTCACCAGACACTGCCTTTGAATACCAACCATCTTCTGTTCAGTAGCGCCACACTTGTTCTCATCCATTGCCAAATTAGTTTACCCCGTTTTAAAAGAAACTAATTAAACTTTTATTATTAATTTAGGAGTCATGGAGGGCTACACCAACTATTACAAATGGTACGTGCTTCAAAGTGATAATAATATTGAAAATATTGTCGCAATTATTTTTCCATATGCACATCTTAAATAATGTGTCCTAGTAAAGGAATGAGCGACAATATCCTCTGAAAGTTTGAACAAAGGATAAAACAATATGTATTTTGTTGTTATTTCCTTGATGGCCGATTTTCACTGCGCTGTAGCACAATGTATAGAAATAGATCGCGTCAATTGTTTGTTCACTGGGTCGTCTCTGATGTGGCTAATAAGCTGGTAAAATTAGTTTCCAGATTACAGTATCCTCTCCTTTATAAAGGCTTTCAAATCAATCACCGGTAGTTTTCGGCAGTAGGATCTTTTTAACCTGATCGCCACACGGAAAATGGAATATCCAGCGATTTACTACATAGAGAGCATTTATTATCCCATTTTGACTGCGATTAGTATCCCCAGTAAGTGATTGTAGCACGTGTTCGAATTTTTCTTGCTCTATCAGCTGCTTTATATTCCCTGTAAAATACATGATACACAGTGCATTGTCTGATGAGGGGTTTTGGTCTGATCAGGTATGAAACACATGTTTCTTTCTTTTTCCGGCCGTTTGTTATTGCTGGTTTCTTTGTAACCTTTAACAACCGTGTTAGCACTAATATCGATGTAGGTCCAGCAATTTACCTGCCCGACCTTCCAAAGCATGAATGTATATATCGTTCAAAGTCTGAATTGGTATCAATGCCCAAACTGAAGCTTTATAGAAACGAGAAGAAAACTTCACAGTCATGACAATGTGTTCACGAGCATTCCGGTTTATGCACAAAACATAGTTGGAGTCAGAGAAAAGTACAGCACAGACACAGATCTTCGGCCCATCTAGTCCATCCAGGTTTGAAACCATTCAAACTGTTGACGCACATGGACCCACGCCGTATGGACCCACCCATAGATCTTTTACAGCATCATGCAACAAATAAGAACTCATTTTCAATATAATCGTCCAAATATATTTTCAATTGCAAAGATAACTAAAGAAAATAAGAATGTCTCGTTTTCCCTTTTGGACTTGTTTTTTTTTTAATTGTTTGGCTTAATTTTAACGCTATGCGTTCCTGGACTGACGTGTGTTACGTCGGAAGAAACAGTCATTCTGGGTTCATTATACCAACATTATCAATGCACCATTCAGGTTTATTAGCTACAAAGCTGGACCTGATGGATATGGCTGCGGCAGCCATCTCTTAAATATGCCGTGGACTGCGGAATCCCGTTGTCAACTGCAGGAAATTTGCCGAATCAACTGTTACTCAGAACCTCCCTGTAATCCGAAGGATCGTTTCCTTTCAGTCAGTGAACAATGCAGTAAAATTGATCGGATCTGTACACTTGAAGCTAACTCTGATTCTCTTCCTTGCAGTTAATTTGATGGCTATTGTAATCCTGTGTCGTGGAAAATGCGAACTCTCCAAATGCATCAGCCGTTACCTGGTGGCGATGGCATCAGCTGATTTACTGGGCGTTATCATTGGCGTTGTATTGGAGCGGATCAATCATATTTATGTTTTTGCGAGATTTCTGCTCATCAGACCAATTTGTGCGATGTCATTTGTCTTTAGGCTCGCAGTCATGGACTGTTCTGTGTGGCTGACGGTAGCGTTCACTTTTGATCGATGTATTGCAATTTGTACCCAAAACCTGCGGGGAAGGTTTTGCACCGAGAGGACGGCGACAGTAGTGGTGGTGATTGTGTGCATAGGGAGTTGTCTAAGGTGTTCTCCATTTTACTTTTGGATAGATCATTACATGATTATTGACAACGTTCCATGGGGCTGTATTGACAGGGCAGATTACTTTACTTCACCAGTATGGAAAGCTTACCAGATGTTTAATGCTATTATTACACCTTCACTGCCAATTGGTTTAATTCTATTATTCAATGCTTTAACAGTCAGACATATTATAGCGGCAAACAGAGTCCGCCGGGGTCTCCGGAGCAGCAATGACAATAAGAAGGATTCAGAGGTGGAGAACCGGAGAAAGTCAATGATTTTGTTGTTCGCTCTATCAGCCAATTTCATTTTATTGTGGATCCCCTTTATAGTCGCCACTATGATCTGGCAGGGTCAAAATTACTTTTATACAGACAGATATCTTAATTTGCCGTCGTTTATCTTGCAAGAGTTTGGGTTCATGCTGCAATTTCTTTGCACCTGCACCAACACATGCATCTACACACTGTCCCTGAGGAAATTCAGGGAAGAAATGAAGACCGGAGTGAAACAACTAGTCACATTGAATGGCCGACTTTGTAGATAAAAAACAAGTTGAATTGCATGTTTTCGCACGAGGTACATGCATTTTCTCAGTCATTAGTGTGGATGATAAATATACTATACACTTAAGTACCCAGGTGCGTGAAGATTAGGCGCACATTACTCCAACAAGCAGCAGCTTAATTTGCTCAGCCAATGAAGGAAATGGTACTGATTTTTTTTATTTAATAGAACATAGAATAGTACAGCACATTACAGGCCTTTCGTCCCACAATGTTGTGCAGACCCCCAAACCCTGCCTCCCATATAACCCCCCAACTTAAATTCCTCCATATACCTGTCTAGTAGTCTCTTAAACTTCACTAGTGTATCTGCCTCCACCACTGACTCTGGCAGTGCATTGCACGCACCAACCACTCTCTGAGTGAAAAATCTTCCTCTAATATCCCCCTTGAACTTCCCTCCCCTTACCTTAAAGCAATGTCCTCTTGTACTGAGCAGTGGTGCCCTGAGGTAGAGGCGCTGGCTGTCCACTCTGTCTATTCCTCTTAATACCTTGTACCCCTCCATCATGTCTCCTCTCATCCTCTTTCTCTCCAAAGAGTAAAGCCCTAGTTCCCTTAAATCTCTGATCATAATCCATACTCTCTAAACTAGGCAGCATCCTGGTAAATCTCCTCTGTACCCTTTCCAATGCTTCCACATCCTTCCTATAGTGAGCCGACATAGTACTCCAAGTGTGGCCTAACTAGAGTTTTATAAAGCTGCATCATTATCTCGCGTCTCTTAAACTCTAACCCTCGACTTATGAAAGCTAACACCCCATCGGCTTTCTTAACTACCGCATCTACCTGTGAGGCAACTTTTAGGGATCTGTGGACATGTACCTCCAAATCCCTCTGCTCCTCCACACTACCAAGTATCCTGCCATTTACTTTGTACTCTGTCTTGGAGTTTGTCCTTCCAAAGTTTACCACCTCACACTTCTCCGGGTTGAACTCCATCTGTCACTTCTCAGCCCACTTCTGCATCCTATCAATGTCTCTCTGCAATCTTCGACAATCCTCTACACTATATACAACACCACCAACGTTTGCGTTGTCTGCAACCTTGCCAACCCACCCTTCTACCCTCACATCCAGGTCGTTAATAAAAATCACGAAAAGTAGAGGTCCCTGAACAGATCCTTGTGGGACACCACCAGTCACAACCCTCCAATCTGAATGTACTCCTTCCATCACGATCCTCTGCCTTCTGCGGGCAAGCCAATTCCGAATCCACCTGGCCAAACTTCCCTGGATCCCATGCCTTCTGACTTTCTGAATAAGCCTACCTTGTGGATTTTTTAAATTGGTCATTTATCACCCAATGTGTCAATAGATTAAGTTTACTTTTTTCGTACTGGGAGAAATTATAAATTTTCAGGACTATTGTTTTCATTAGAATGGGCGAATATGGAAAGCTGTGTCAAGAAATCAATACCTGAGACCTGACGATGGGTCTTCGAACAGAACAGGTAATTTCCTCTCTCTCTCTCTTCACAGTTGCTACCTCACTTTATGTTCTTTTTTTATTTGTGTTTTCGCCTACGAACGGTAAAGAGCCAAGTATGAAGATCTGAAGAAGAACTGCCAAAGAAGAGACTGGAGAGCAAAGTGTTGGCCCGTGGAGGCAGTATGTTGTGGCTTTGAAGGCCAGACGCTCTGCAAATTATACACTACACTTGGAATCACGGGAGAGAGAGGAAGAAGAGACATTTCTACCACCACAGATGCAGCAGAGAAAGAGTCAAGATGGCTCTGGATAAACAGGACAGATCCGTGGGTTGCTGCTAGGGCACAGGCCGGGGTCTGATCAACCACGGTCTGGTCGGCTGGGCGAGGGTGTATGATGTTGAAAGGCCCGAAACACCTGTCGACCCCAGGTAACATCACTGATGATGTGCCCTAGCTTAACATCGTGCAGATGTTTCTGTAAGAACTCTCTTGGACTCGATCTTCTACAGATTTATTCTGTTGGATTCTGTTTGTTTGGGATCTAACTGTGTCTGGTTATTATATTGTAATATTATGAGGATAATCGTTCTTCCTTCTGCAGGGTGTCACATATTTCGTGATAAAAATACATTAATATAATTCATGGATGTAGGATAATATAACAGTTATCTGTGTTTCCGCACAGCCTCGGAAAATTATATTTTTAGTTATATTTTTAGGCTTTAAGCCAGACGCGAGTGCTTCTTTATAATGAACTCACCTTCTGTGACGGAAGTAATTTACGATGCCGCTCTGTTACTTAAAACGTTGCTCTGTCAGTTGGCACGAACATGTGCAGTCACTTACTTTCAAACAATGCCGTCCGATAACTTGGAAGATTTAATTGCGACAGTGTAGAATATTTCTCCTGTTCCGACAGACACTACGGGCGACTTTTTATTTGATAAGCATTGCCTGCCTATTTTCTGAAAATTGCTTAAAAGTGAGCTATTTACCACTTCATTTGCAAGCTTTATAGTGCCTTTGAAATCAGTTTTACAGAACTCAAAGAATAAATCAAATCACTTTCATTCACTATGTGTAGAAATATCACACATCGTGCTCACCTGTCTGATAGGGTATATCTACTACCACTCAGCATCACCAATACTCTATTTTCGCCCCCAAACTTAAGGCTGCTTTATACTTCTGCGTCGCATCTACGCCGTAGGTGTCCCGTACCATACGCCGTACCTTAGCTGTACCATACGCAGTAAGTTGACGTTCACGTCTCCAGAAAAGTTACTCACACGTCGTGGCGACGCAGAAGTAGCGTGAGTAACTGTGGTTGGTCCGCGTGGTAGCATCGTAATTCCTCCTACGCATTTCCGGTTGCTTCTTCTCCGCCATGTTTGTAGGCTGTTGGTACACCTATACGAAATACATGCACCAAATCATCAAATCTACCCCCCGACATGCGAAAATGTTGGAAATGCATTTCCTCGTCCATGTCGCTGACGAAGAAACTCACCACAGTGGTATAGAAAACCCACCGCCAACAGCGTTCTGGAGCACACCAACGCATCCTCGCTACGGTGTAGAGCGACGCAGAATTGAAAATCAGGGCTACGGCGTAGGCTGCGGCGTATCCCGTACGCAGGGTATAAATCAGCCTTTACTCAGTTACTGCCTCTTACGGCGCTAGGTTTTAGGGCTGCAATGAGTGTCCTCAATCTATTTTGTTCTATACCGTCGCACACAAATACAGAAGGATTCTTCATTGCTGTTTCCTATTTTTTAAACAAGTCAGAGTTGTTAGCCTTGAGATGATTCCCCCGGGCCTGGAGAACTGCTAGACCACTCTTAGTCTGGCCGCTAACCTTCAACATCCAAAGCACAAAATCCAGCCAACCTAGCCCTCGGGGTCATTGAGCCACACCAGCCTCTAAAACGTAAGGCGGATTGTGGTCCGTTTCTAGGATTTTTCCACATTACTAGATATACAATAGTTTGAACCTCGTTTTCTCCTATGATGGTTTTTTAAATCGACCGCCCAAATGTCATCCTCCTTGTGGTTACACATAACTTTGGTGCACACTCAGTAGATTATCTCATCACCATCATCACACTGTCATGGTTTTACCTAATTTATGCCACATTGACGCAGCACAGTTGGATTATAAATGCCACTCACGAATGTTCTCGCCACTGTATATAATTTAGACCCATATTCAAATGCTTAAAAGTTTCTTCACGTTTCCCAGAACTGTGCTTCTTCAGTGAAGATAAACAAACTTCTGCTTTAGAATGTGGACCTTAATTCCTTAGCCCGCTGCAGTAGAAGCTACATCTATGCATCCTTACAATTGTACACACCTACAAATCATTTTCACGATGGCTGGGTCTTATCCCTCCCAATCAAAATATATTCAATACTGTGGAGCTGTTGCAACACCATTGTCTTCCTATGTTTAAATTCATTGTGACATAGAATAAATTATTACGCCCTTTCCATAAATTGCGATATTTCCACAACTTTCCTAGCTTTTCCCTCAAGGTGAGTGGCATATTTAAATTTCTTGTGAATGTGTGTTGCTGCACCCTTTCGCTGCCAGCATTTTAACGGTGAACGATGTAAAGCTGGTGGTCACATCATACATAAAGGCCTTTCAGAGCACTATTGCCATGGCATTCTTGATGGTAATAAACACCAAAATCCCGATTTCTGCATCCGCCTCACAGCCCAGCAAGGCATCTTTCCTTTTGAATTTCGGTCTCGTTCGCCTCTCGCTTCTATCATCGGGCAGACGGTGGAGCATCGTTATGTCCCACTTCAGCAAGTTCAGAAGCAGTTATTGCTCTATGACACCAGGGTCATTACCAGCGTGACTGACTCTGCACTCATTCCATAAACTACGTACTCAATTTCAAAATGAATACAACTCTAGAAGCAAAAACCTGATGGTTTAGGGGTAATAACAGTCTGAGCCTGGTGGTGTGAGTCCGAAGTCTCCTGTACCTTATTCTTGATGGCAGCAGTGAAAGGAGAACATGCCCTGGATAGAGAAGTATCCGTGACGATGGATGCCGCTTTCCTGTGGCAACGATTTGTAGAGACGTGCTCAATGGTGTGATGAACTGGGCCGTATCAATCGACAACATTTTGAAGATTGTTCGTTCATTGTTTCATACCAGGCCGTGAGGTGGCCAGTCAACCTAACCTCCACTACAACGCTATCGTCATTTGTCAAAGGTTTAGATGCCACTCCAAATTTCAGCAAACTCCTCGGGAAGTAGAAACGCTGCCGTGTTTTCTTCGTAACCGTACTTAGATACTCGGCCCAGGACAGGTCCTCCGAAAAAATAACAGCAAGGACTGTATATCTGGTGATGCTCTCTACCTCTGAACTTTATGGCCCACTGGTTTCTTCCAACTGAAGTCAGTAGTCAACTCCTTAGTCTTGCTGTCAATGAGTAAGAGGACATGGCACCACTCAGCCATATTTTCAATCTCTCTCCAACGTGCTGATTCGTCACCAGCTTTGATTCAGCCTGCGATATTGGAGTTATCAGAAAACGTGAGTATTGCATTGGTGCTGTGCTTACCCGCTCAGCTCTAAGTGCAAAGCGAGTAGAGCAGGGGGGGCTAAGCACCCAACCTTGTGCTGCATATGTGTTGATGCAGATCGTGGACAAGATGTTGCTGCAAACCCGAAGTGACTGGGCTCGGTGAATAATGACTCTTTTGCATGGTAAGAAGGGAAAGAGGACTGAGATATTTCATTTTTAAAAGAGCAAAAATGAAATTTGGAATGGCAATGTAGAATTGTAACCAGAAGATATGGTGGTCTGGTCGTGTTGTACTTCTTGGATCAGTATCAGGGTGTGGAGTTTTATACTCAAAATGTTATCAGACACAAATCTGAAATACAATTAAGCCGGATTGTCGTCTGGAGATGACATAGCCAGACGCGAATGTGATTAACGGAGAGGTAACGAGGCTGTGAGAAAATACGTACCCAGCGACATTTTAATGATTTTATGGAGCTTTTGCTTCTTATCATTGTATCGAGTCTAACTGCAAAGCGCCTTTAAGCAAATAAGGAAAGTATTGTACTGGTTTCGGAACTAATTGAGAGTTCTCTGGTTTCAGCCGGCACGTCGCTAGAGACTTGAGGAAAATGTGATAGATTCTGGAACTTGGTGAATATAAAATAACGATGATTAATATCATAGAATATCACAAATACAAGTAATGACCACAAATATCAGCAGTGAGATGCGAGACGAGCTGGTACTAATGTGCAAGAGGATTCTGGTGTTTCAGTCCGAAAGATAAGGTTTTCTGCAGATAAGGCTTGTTACCCAACCTGTCTGACTTGTTCAGATAGTTTCATGAAAGAAAACTCGTTCCATCCTCCACAGCTGACCCCATATCTGCACGAACCTCAAGTTACATAAATACACTAACAAGTTAACAAGTTATTTTTTCCAAATGAACTATTACTTGTCGCACTTTATCCGCCTGAACTCAAAAGGGAGATGTGAGTCTTCTCAATCAGTAACCGTTTAAGACCATAAGATATAGGAGCAGAATTAGGCCATTTGGCCCGCCGAGTCTGCTCCGACATTTAGTCATGGCTGCTCTCTTTTCTCTTTTGACACAATCTCCTGCCTTCTCCCCGATCCGTTCAGGTCTTGAACATTCAAGAATCTATCAACGTCTGCCTTAAATATACTACTTAAAATCGAGGCCTCCACAGCCATCAGAGTTTTACCACAATTTTACCACACACTGGCTAAAGAGGTTCGCCATCACCTCAATTCTAAATAGACATCCCTCTATTCCGATACTCTATCCTCTGGTCCTGGGCTTTCTGAGCATAGGAAATAAGCTTTCGACACTCACTTTATCGAGGTGTTTAACATTGCATAGGTGTCAATTAGATAATCGCTCAGTCTTCTGAACTCCAGTGAGTACAGCCCCAGAGGCATCTTTGCTTTCCCAAGGTGATTCTTCAATAAGGGACACCTTTAACTTCTTGAAATTCTGAAAAAATGAACATTTTGAACTCTGATTTGTTTATGTTATAGCCTCAAACTTCCGGCATAGAGCTCGTGTCTTCCACAGTGAAGTTGGATGCAAAATATTAATTTAGCTCGCCCGCTTTCCCTTCCCACACTATTGCCTCTCCAGCATCGTGTTTCTGTGATGTGTCTCGTCTCTCTTTTCTATTTTATTTAGCTGAAATAACATATGGTATCCTCATTGATATAATTCGTTTGCGTACTTTCGAATGCAGTCATTTACTTGATATTGCTTTTTTTTCATTTAGCTTCTGTTGTTTTTAAAAAACTTCCATATCCTCTAACTTCACACTATTTTTGCCCGATTATATGCCCCCAATTTGGCTTTTATAACTTACTTTGTTGACCAAGGTTATGTCATCTTACCTTTACAACACTCCTTCCTCTTTGGGTTCTGTAGATCCCGCGCCTTCCCAATTACTTCCTGAACTTGAAGCTATTGCTTATCTGCCATCATCTGTACCAGCGTTCTTTTCCAATCAACTTTGGTCAACTTCTCGCAGATGTCTATGTAGTTGTCACCAGGTTCGGATGTGGCCCAAGTGCGGAGTGAGAGACACTGAAGCTGGTCGATAGTTCACGGACTTCAATGCGAACAATATAAAACTGAAAAAAACAATAAACGCTAGACCAAACAGGGCCGTTGACTAAAAGACTCAAATGGAAAACGAAACCTACGTTGCGGCTGAAATGAACAACCAAGAATTAAAACGAATGCCGCTAGTCTCCAGAGTCAATTAACCCGGCAGTCAAATTTCTCAGGGAAGGCGGTATGCAGATAATGAAGCGTAGCCATGTCCAAGTCTCGACAAATATTACGACGGAATGATTGGATTTAAACGCTATCACAATTAAATAATAATCAGCTGCCATGTACATGTTCACAAGCACATCTGCCGAATCTGATGCGCTGCTGAATCTGTGGTTGTGGCAGTATTTCCTTTACCCCACTCTAATACTGATGTATATGAACTTACCTTCCAATTCTCAAGTTCCTGAGCGATGTTTATTAGATTATTTTCACTTCCGACTAATGGGTCTTCTATCTTATGTTCTGTTGACAGTTCCGTTCCGTTGACCAACACCCCATCAGAATAGCTGAATCCCAAGTGTGCTCAACGGCGAACTGCACTAAAAAGTCATCACGGCGGTTTTCTAGAAATTCCCACTCTTGGGTTTAGTACACCAATTTTATTTTACCAATCTGCCTGCTTACTGAAATCCCCCATGAGCATGCACTTTTCACATGCATTTTCCATCTCCCGTTGCAATTTGTAGACCACATCCTAACTAATTCTTCGGCGTCTGCATATGACTGCTTTCACGGGCACTTTACACTTGCAGTTCCTTAGTTGTACCCACAACGATTCAACCTATCTGACCTTAAGACCTCTTTCCAATGAATTGACTTCAATTTTGCCAGCAGAACCATACCACCCACTGCCTACCTGTAGGTTCCTTGGATAGATTGTGTACTTCTAGTCGTTAAGCTGACAGCTATAATCTTCTTTCAGCCACGATTTGCTGGTTCCTATAACGTCACATCTGCCAATCTGTAAAGTACGACAGTTCATTGAATTATTCCAAATACAGCATGCATTTAAATAAAATCCCTTCAGAACGGTGTTTCGATTTTGTCCGCCTTTTGCATTGCAACCTATCCTGTTGTCTATAACTTTGCACACACAACACATACAAAACACGCTGGATGAACTCAGCAGATCGGGCAGCATCCGTGGAAACGAGCAGTCAACGTTCGACGCCGAGACCCTTCGTCAGGACTGAAGCGGGAGGGGGCAGGGGCCTTGAAAAGAAGGTGGGGGGAGGGTGGGAAGGAGTCGGCTAGCAGGTGCCAGGTGAAGAACCAGTGAGGGGAAAAATAAAGGGGTGGGGGAGGGGAAGCAGGGAGGGAATAGGCAGGAAAGGTGAAGAAGGAATGTCAGGGGAAAGCACTCTGGGTAGTAGAAAGAAGCGGAGCCATGAGGGAGGTGATAGGCAGCTGGAGGTGGAGGAAGAGGGAAACTGGGATAGAGGAAGGTAGGGAGAGGTTATTACCGGAAGTTTGAGAATTTAATGTTCATGCCAAGGGGCTGGAAACTACCCAGACGGTATATGAGGTGTTGCTCCTCCATCCTGAGTTTGGCCTCATCATAGCAGTAGAGGATGCCATGTATGGACATATCCGAATGGGAATGTGAAGCAGAGTTGAAGCGTGCTTTACATATCATTACTCATTGCTACTTTCTGTGCGAAATATAACAACCGTGTTAGAACTAATATTGATTTTGTTTCTGCGTTTTACCTTCCCCGATCTTCCACAGCATGGCTGGAATGTATCGTTGAAAGTCGTAGAAAAGCTCAGCACAGCACAGAAATAAGCCATTCGGCCATGCCGAATACATTTAAACTGCCTACTCCCGTCGACCTGCACTAGGACCACTGTGCCTTTCAACGATAATGTGTCATTCAAGAAAAACAAAATATATATGTCCCGTTTTCGCTTTAGGATTTGTTCTGCGTCTAATCTTAACTCTGGTGCTTCCTCTACGCACATGCGTTAGGTAAGAAGAAACAGACTATCTGGGCCCATTATATTCCCGATGTCAGTTCTGCGTTCGGCGTTATCTGCCACAATGATTCATCAATTCATCGATCAGCAGTCCTATCTATAAAATATCGTTCAAACTGCCGCAAATCTGCTGACTCATCTGCTAGTCGGATCTTCCCTTGGTTTCAAGTATGAGGGGAACGCCCGAATTGTACGAATACTTAACGAATAGATGCTAGTTTAACTGTGCAAATCAAGACAAGTCGGAATTTGTAGGCTTGAAACTAACTTTTTTTTCTCCCATGCAGTTAATTTGATGGTTATTGTCATGCTGTGTCGTGGAAAATGCGGGTTAGACAAATGCATCAATCGTTACCTAGTGGCAATGGCATCAGCTAATTTAATAGGTGCTATCATTGGTGTCACGAATCCCGTGAGAAGTTGAAAAGGACCAGCAGAAATGGAACACACCTGGAGTCTGGTTTACTATAAATTATGGCTATATTTATTACTACTACGAATTAATATCATTAAAACCGGATGATACGATACAGGTATAAAGGTTATAAACTATTTTATATATACATATACACATACATACATACACACACACACACACACACACACACACACACACACACACACACACACATATATATATATGTGTGTGTATGTGTGTGTGTATATATATATATATATATTTATATATATAATTTATATATACATATATATCAGTAAATGTATGTGTGTGGATACAGAGATATCAGTATTACGGTGTCAGGTAAGTTTAAGCAGTTCAGTTCATTTTGTGTTGCGTCGAGTTGAATTGATGGAGAAAGGGAGTTAATTGAATTGATGTTTAGTTGTTCTTGCTTCTGAAATCTTTAGAGTCACTTCGTATGAACCCTACACAGACACAGATGGACAGAGCCCCTTCTAGGGAACGGTCTACTAATCCACGGCACAGGTTCACTACCAGCAGACCCCCACAGGCAAGCTCGGTCCGTGGCTTCTACCCTCGTGGTGGTCTTAAAGGCCACCAGTGGTTTCTGGGGTAGCTTCCGCAATTCTCCCGTGTCGTGTCTCCTCTGCCGTTTTCAGACCAAAAGTCCCAACTTTTTATAATCCATTCGAAATTCCAGCCGTCCGTTAACTCGACCGCTCTAAACTGTTACCATGGTGACTTCCCAGCTCGTGTCTCAGCTGGCGCCGTACTCTCTCTCTCAAGGTCACAATTAGAGGTGTTATCAAATCCAAGTCAGAGCCCTTTCTCTCTTTTAATTGCCTCCTTCCTCATTAGACGGCTGAATTTTCTAGCAGTTTCTCACCTGCGTGACATTGGCGTTGTACTCGAGCGGATCAAAGATATTTATGTTTTGACAAGCTTTTTGCTCATCACTCCGATTTGCGCTACGACATGTCGATTCACATTTATGGACTGTTCTGCTTGGCTGTCTGTGGTTTTCACATTTGAACGAGATATTGCAATTTGCAGTCAGAAGTTGAGGAATCGATTGGGCACCGAGAGGACGGCGATTGTACTGGTAGTGATTGTGGGGATAGAGAGTTGTCTAAGGTGTGTTTCATTTCGCTTTTCAGTAGTTCCTTTCGCGATTATTGACAACATTCCGTGGCGCTGTATAAGCAGAACAGATTACTTTACTTCACCAGTGTGGAAAGCTTACCAGATGTTTAATAGCATCATGACACCTTTATTGTCAATCGGTTTAATTCTCTTGTTCAATACTCTAACATCAGTCACATTATAGCTGTAAACAGAGTCCGCCAAGGACTCCGGAGCAGCAATGACAATAAGAAGGATTCAGAGGTGGAGAACCAGCGAAAGTCAATGATTTTGCTGTTCGCTCTATCAGCCAATTTCATTATATTGTGGATCCCCTTTATAGTCTCTATTATGATCTGGCAGGCCCAAAATTACTTTTATATTGACAGATGCGATAATTCGCCGTCGTTTATCCTGCAAGAGTTTGGGTTCATGTTGCAATTTCTCTGCACCTGCACCAACACGTGTATCTACACACTGTCCCAGAGGAAATTCAGGGAAGAGATGAAAAAAAGGAGTGAAATATCTGGTCACATTGAAAGGTCGACTTTGTAGATAAACGGAAGCGGAAATGTATGCTTTGTGATGAGGTAGCATAAATTTTCTGAATTATGGTCTGAGAAATAGACCATAAATTTGCGTCGCCAGGTGCCTGAAATTTGGAAGATTGTTGTTGCAACAAGATCAGCAAACTGATTTTCCTGCAGTCCCAAAGAATAAACTATGATTTTTGCATCGGCAGAATTAGATTTAAAATGATTGGATTCATATCGCATTCTTGGCCAGCGAACCATGTGATGCTTGCGTGATTCATACATTGGTAGAATTATATTCTAATTGACTGATTACCGATCCACTGAATATTCTCGCATATTCTCTATGACTGGCGGAGCAATTTACCTTGGATATAATAATCCTGCTTCCGGTAAAGTGAGTATGTTTCTATGTCTCCGATGTCTGTTGTTCTAATTTCAAGAATTGATGAAACACGCAGTCTTCTGGAAAAGGGAAGTGCACAGCAGATGGCAAATGGATCCCTGGGCTGACACGCAAGTTGCCCTTCCTTGCAGTCCTGATGGAAGGAGATGGTATCAAAAATGGATTCTCGACTTGAACCTCAAAATAAGACGTCGCTATATTTTTTGAGTTTATCTAATCAATATGGTTTCAGTTTTACTATCTTAGTCGCGCCAAAGTCCAAAATCACGATCCAACTTTGTTGAAATATCCCTGACTTTGTAATAGCTGCGTTTATTTCCCATATTTTAAACACACGTATATTTCTTTGTATTTCCATCAATATAATACGTATTTTGATTAGTCATTTAGCACCGAAGCAGTCAGCAGATTATGATCACTGTAATTCGTACCAGAGGTGATTCCTGAATGGTCCGCACTATTGTCTTCATTAGAATGGGTGACTATGGAAATCAGAGTCAAGGAATTAATGTCTGAGACCTGGCGATAGGTCTTAGACCAGTGCGATTACTTTACCCTGCATCTCTCTTCACAGCTGTTAGTTCACCTTCTATAGTCTTTTTCCGTTCTGTTTCAGATTCCACTTTCTACTGGTGTATCCGGCTCGATTAGATTTGCTGGGTGACTAATTGCATTTGTTCATTTCAGAGGAGTTTCCCTTCAATATTTCGACCAGAAAAGTTTTTCAAACTCCAGAATAACGAAGATTTTGTTTTGCAAATATAGCGATGAACTTGCATAAATGTGCATCATATGATAATAAGATAATATAGCAGTTATTTGTATTTCCGCACAGCCCCGGTAGGTCCCATAGATCAGAGGTACAGATCTGTTAGCGATAAAGCACCGATCAGCCCCTACCTGCTTAATGAACCGCGCCGGCTAGCAATCAATCCTCCGATTTCACCCAAACCTCATCTGAAAATATTTTACAATTACCAATCAAACTACTAACATTGAGAGCATTGGGAGGAAAGTGAAGCACCTGGCGGAAGCACATGCGGCCAAACGTTCCTACGAAGAACACCGGACTCCGATTCTCACTGCTCTCATAGTGTTGCGCTAACTTCTACGCTGTCGTTGTGTCAAATTTATGGGCGCTTTCTTTTCAAGAGGTTATGGTGTTACTAGTGAATCAAGAATTCTTCATGCTGTGATTGTATTTCAAGTACTTTCTCTACGAGAATGTCGAGAGTGCTTATGCATTGGTTCAATATAGTTTGGCAGTGAAAAGAGCGTGGATTATTTTCTTTTTTTTTAGCCAGACGTACTGCTCGTTGCTTCACGCAACTCGTTAATGCTATAAATACTTCTGTGAGTCCATTATAAAGTTGGAAATCTTGGTGCTAATTGAAATAAAATTGTAACAATATTATGGCTAGAAACGTTTTTCCATCGTTAGGTTGATGAATCTTGTATTATCACATTCTGTACATCGTGAAAAAATGCGTAACTGTAAATCATGTATCTGCAGGGAAACATGACAGTTATTTGTATTTCCGCAGATTTCCTTGAAAGTTATATTCCTATATACTGTATTATTGGCACCTCTGCAGAAATCCTACATCTCAGAGGTACAGATTATTTAGAGTTACTGTGTAGATCAGGCTCTTCCAGCCCAACGAACTGCTCCAGCCAGTAATCCACCAATTTAGTCCTAAACAAATCACAGGATAATTTATAATTGCCAATTAACTTCCCAACCGGTAACACTTTGGACTGTAGGAGGAGAGTTAACAATGCATCAGGTTCCTTCACAGCATTCATGTGTTTCAAGTACTTACCCTATTAAGAATGTAAAAATTCCATAAACGTTGGTTAAATTCATCAAAAGAGTGGTTAAGATTTTAGCCACACCTAAGAATCTTTGCTTCATGCAACGCGTTAATGATATCGGAGTCCATTATAAAGTACGACATCTTGGCGAACATAATTGAAACAACAGGTATATAATGAAATCTTCCCAACAAGTTACCATTTATGTTCAAGCAGAAGTAGTTTCCTTTGCCGCTCAATACTGTTCCGTTATTTAGCATGGCAGGAAGTCTCTTGCTTTCAAAATGGGACTCTGGTTTTACCATTTCCTCTGAGACTGCCAATGACCATAATGACTCTCCTCAAAACTATTGCTTGTGAGTCTCTATATAGATCCTATCAGGGTATTTTCACACTTGCAGTTTCATTGTTACACACAGAACAATTCAACAGCTTCAGACCCTATGTCACCTCTTTCTGATGGTCTGAATTCTTTTTTTTTAACAATAGCGCCATGCCATCCCTTCTGCCTGACCTTTCGACACAATGTGTTGTTACGTACCCCGGAACTGGGTCACTTACCAGCAAAGATAGACAGGTCCGTTGAAGTCTGATGGTACTATTTTTAACAGCATTTATTGATAAAAATGCACAAAAATAATATCAATGCAAACATACAGATAATATACGTCGTCAATACTAAATCTAAAAGCGCGGGTATAATAATAATCAATAAGAAATAGCTCTATCGTTGTCTAGGGGATAATGCATTGTCCGATGGAAATATAAAAGTCACTTCAGTTCATTTAGGCTGCAGCTTTTGGTTGGAGAGAGAGACGGATTTTTAGAACTTGCCCGTTTTCCTTTTTATGATGTCGATCCTTCGAAATGTCGTCGGTGGTGATCTCTTCTTTAGCTAAGCCGTCTTCCGTGGTAAGGCCTCAATCCCGAGCAACGGGAAAGGACACACGTGGGCCCTCCACCGGCTGTCGCTATTAAACGCTGTCACGGGATTTCTAGCGTTTCTCCTGGTGCGTCTAAAGTGGTTGTTCCCCAGACCTTCTTTTATCCTTACTCACGGGGTCTCAGATGTCAATCAGGTTGGAATTATGCCACCCATCAACCAGCCCACTTTTGGTCCTTCCCTGAGGGCTTCAAATAAATAGGGCTTCAATACACAATTCCGTCTCCAAGAGACAATGGCCGTTTCCCGTGGCTTTGTATCGCTGAGGGGCCAGGACATTCCAAACCCCCTGTGGATTCTGTGTGTGTCTCTCTCATTTCCTGGGTCCCAGACCCGCATTAATAGCGATCTTGTGATTCTCAAAAAGGAGGGGGCTACTTTGTACCCTTCGGCCACTCAGCGTTGGGGCACAGTCGTAACAGTGTATACTTAGACGTTAATCTCCCAGCCATAAGCTTCTTTGAGTCACGATTTCGTGATGGCCGCCACGTTATGACTTTCAATCTGTAAGGTGCCTCGACTTTATTTCTCTTATTCCGTATGCTGCGTGCATTCAAACGAAACAATTTCAGTCCTGCATTCTAACTTCTCGATTCTGTCCCACCTTTTACAGTCCAATATACCGTGGATTGCAATTTTGCCCTATCATGTCTCTCCTTGCTGAGAGTCTCACTACACACTACGTTTATTTGCAAACAAGTGACCTCATGCTCAACACTGCCACTCTGCTACCCATCTCCCTGCCAAATTAGTTTACATTCATTAAAAAGCAAATAAAATTCTCTTTACTAATTTAAGGAATCAGAAAGACCTACACCTACTGTTACAAATGATACGATTTTGACAGAGATAATGAATTTCGAAATAAGCATCTTAGCTTTTGCATAATATGCAAGAAAGTGCGACATTCAACTTTGTAAATGTGAAAAAGATTTAAAAGAAAATGTAATTTATTGTGATTTCCTCGAGGCTCGATTTCCATTTCGTTGTGACACAATATATAAAAATAGCTTACGTGCATTGTAAACTAATAGTCACGTCAAAGCGGAAATGGAATATCCAGCAATTTACTACATAGAAAGTGTTTATTATCCTGTACTGACGGGTATTGGTATCCCTTGTAAGTAACTGACTGGAGAATGTGTGCAATTTCTTCTTGCTCTATTGCTCCACTGTGTTATATTCACCGTAAAAATCCATTATACATAGTACATTATCTGACGAGGTGTTTTGGTCTTATCAGGTTTCAAACATATGCTTCTTTCTTCTTCTGGCCATTTTCTTGCCAGTTTGTGCCTCAACTGTAACAACCTCGTTCGTGCTGATATCAATCTAGTTCCAGCAAATTCCCTCGCCCGACCTTCTAAAGCATGAATAGATAGATAGATAGATAGATAGATAGATAGATAGATAGATAGATAGATAGATAGATAGATAGATAGATAGATAGATAGATAGATAGATAGATACTTTATTCATCCCCATGGGGAAATTCAACTTTTTTTCCAATGTCCCATACACTTGTTGTAGCAAAACTAATTACATACAATACTTAACTCAGTAAAAAATATGATATGCATCTAAATCACTATCTCAAAAAGCATTAATAATAGCTTTTAAAAAGTTCTTAAGTCCTGGCGGTAGAATTGTAAAGCCTAATGGCATTGGGGAGTATTGACCTCTTCATCCTGTCTGAGGAGCATTGTATCGATAGTAACCTGTCGCTGAAACTGCTTCTCTGTCTCTGGATGGTGCTATGTAGAGGATGTTCAGAGTTATCCATAATTGACCGTAGCCTACTCAGCGCCCTTCGCTCAGCTACCAATGTTAAACTCTCCAGTACTTTGCCCACGACAGAGCCCGCCTTCCTTACCAGCTTATTAAGACGTGAGGCGTCCCTCTTCTTAATGCTTCCTCCCCAACACGCCACCACAAAGAAGAGGGCGCTCTCCACAACTGACCTATAGAACATCTTCAGCATCTCACTACAGACATTGAATGACGCCAACCTTCTTAGGAAGTACAGTCGACTCTGTGCCTTCCTGCACAAGGCATCTGTGTTGGCAGTCCAGTCTAGCTTCTCGTCTAACTGTACTCCCAGATACTTGTAGGTCTTAACCTGCTCCACACATTCTCCATTAATGATCACTGGCTCCATATGAGGCCTAGATCTCCTAAAGTCCACCACCATCTCCTTGGTCTTGGTGATATTGAGACGCAGGTAGTTTGAGTTGCACCATATCACAAAGTCCTGTATCAGTTTCCTATACTCCTCCTCCTGTCCATTCCTGACACACCCCACTATGGCCGTGTCATCAGCGAACTTCTGCACATGGCAGGACTCCGAGTTATATTGGAAGTCTGATGTGTACAGGGTGAACAGGACCGGAGAGAGTACGGTTCCCTGCGGCGCTCCTGTGCTGCTGACCACCGTGTCAGACCTACAGTCTCCCAACCGCACATACTGAGGTCTATCTGTCAAGTAGTCCACTATCCAATCCACCATGTGAGAGTCTACTCCCATCTCCGTTAGTTTGTGCCTTAAGATCTTGGGCTGGATGGTGTTAAAGGCACTAGAGAAGTCAAGGAATGTAATCCTCACAGCACAACTGACCCCCTCTAGGTGAGAGAGTGATTTGTGCAGCAAATACGTGATAGCATCCTCCACTCCCACCTTCTCCTTATACGCAAACTGAAGAGGATCCTGGGCGTGCCTGGTTTGTGGCCTCAGATTCTGTATTATCAGCCGCTCCATGGTCTTCATAACGTGCGACGTCAAGGCAACAGGTCTGAAGTCATTCAACTCCTTTGGTTGTGGTTTCTAATGGTAAATGTTCTGAATCTGAATAGGGATCAATGCATAAAACAGAAGCTTTACAGCAACGAAAAGAATACTTTACCGTCACGGAGCTTTCCGGTTTATACACGAAACATAGTTACTGTCATAGAAAACTAGAGCACATAAACAGGCTCTTCGGCTGCTCTATTCCATGCTGAAACCATTTAAACTGTCTACTTACTTCCACCTGCATCCGGACTGCAGTTCGTTTACACCATCATGTAGCAAATTATATCTCATTATCAATATGATTGTTTATATATCGTTTCAGCTGCAACAATAACTAGAGAAAATATGACTGTCCTCTTTTCCCTTTTGGAATTGTTCTTTTCTGGTTATAATTTTAACTCTGCGGGTCCTCGTATGTGATAAATCAGAGGAAACAGTCTATCTGCATCCGAATGAATTCCATGTACCAAAAGCTCCGTTCTACTTTATCAGCGAGAATGCTGGATCAATTCAAGATTGCTGCGTTGATGAGCAGTCATCTGTTAAATACACAGTGGACTGCGGAATCCCGTTACAAACTGCTGGAAATTTTCCTACTCTGCTGTCACTCGAATCGTCCCTTGACCTCAAGTAAGACAGGAATCCCCGCCGAACGGTATAAGCACTATATGGATCGAAGCCAGTTTAAGACGGGATTGAATCATAACGATGGTTTCGGTTTAGTCTGTAAAAAATTCTCTGCATGCAAATCAAATAACATGGCATGGATCAGATTTTGTGCCCTGGAAGCCAACTCCTATTTTTCACTTCCTTGCAGTTAATTTCATGGCTGTTGTCATCCTGTGTCGTGGGAAATGCGGACTCTCCAAATGCATCACCCGTTACCTGGTGACGATGGCAACAGCTGATCTAATGGGTGTTATAATTGGCGTTATATTCGAGAGGATCAGTAATATTTACGTTTTTGCAAGAGTTTTGCTCATCACTCCGATTTGTGCGACGTCAGTTGTCTTTAGGGTCGCAGCCACGGACTGTTCTGTCTGGCTGACGGTGGCTTTCACATTTGATCGATGTATTGCAATTTGCAGCCAAAAACTGCGCGAACGATATTGCACAGAGAGGACGGCGATTATAGTGGTAGTGATTGTGGGCATAGGGAGTTGTTTGGGTGTGTTCCATTTTACTTTTCAGTGGATCCCGTCGCGATTATTGACAACGTTCCCTGGCGCTGTGTTACCAGGGCAGATTACTTCACCTCACCAGTGTGGAAAGCTTACCAGCTGTTTCATGTTATCATTACTCCTTTATTACCAATCAGTTTAATTCTATTGTTCAATGCTTTAACAGTCAGACATATTATAGCGGCAAACAGAGTCCACCGAGGACTCCGGAGCAGCAATAACAATAAGAAAGATTCAGAGGTTGCGGACGGGAGAAAATCAATGATTTTGCTGTTCGCTCTATCAGCCAACTTCATTTTATTGTGGATCCCCTTTATGGTCTCTATTATGATCTGGCAGGCGCAAAATTTCTTTTACACTGACAGATATCTTAATTCGCTGTCGTTTATCTTGCAAGAGTTTGGGTTCATGTTGCAATTTCTCTGCACCTGCACCAACACGTGTATCTACACACTGTCCCAGAGGAAATTCAGGGAAGAGATGAAGAAAGGAGTGAAACATCTGTTGTCATTGAGTCGCCGAATTTGTAGATAAAACGGAAGTTGAATTGTATATTTTGTTATGAGGTCACATAAATTTTCTGAGTCATCAGAGGGTCTGATTAGTCTACCATACGTCTGCGTATGGACAAAGAGTTGTTGATATGGTCTTTATTTTGCCATAAATATGTTTAAATTCATTTGACTAATTCCGGAACTTTTGGGAACAGACCATGTGATGCCGGTATGATTCTTACATTGGTCGAATTCCATTCTATTTGACTGGATCGCCGATCTACTGAGCACGAGTGTGCATCCTCTGTGTCTGAAGGAGAAATATACCTTCGACGTAATAATCCTGTGTCAGATATTGCGATTCCAGATGTAAATATCGGATATCGTTTGGACTACTTTCGAAAATTGTGGAAGCACGCGGTCCCGTGATGAAGGGAAGTATGTAACAGTTGACAAGTAAAACCGTAGTCTGACACGTAAATTGTGCTGCCATGCAGTCTCAATGGATGTCTTAATATGTAACTATGACTTGCCCTCATAATAGGACATTGTTGAAGTTTTCGGGTGATGCATTGATTTATCTAACTGATGTGGCTTCGTTCTCCAAATGTGCAACTACGTGTCTAAAATTTTGATCCGATTTCACTGGAATGCCCGCGACTTTTTAGCATGGACATTTGTTTCTCATTGTTTAAATGTATACTTTTCTTTATGTATGTAACCCTGAGGTTCCGCTACTGGCTTAACCTAAGGGAAGACAGCCTCCGGACCGCCCAAACTCGCGTAATCTTGTTTCGGTTGATGCTGCATGATGTGTTCCCCTGGTACAAATCAGTATCACGAAATACCAAACAGTACCCAACCTGAATTTAAACGATTCAGCTTTATACTTCTTAATTGACTATAGGTTAGTAAAGTAACACAAAAAAAAGCCAAAAGGCCCATTCACATGAAACAGAATAATTCGCACGTTGGAGCTCACATTACCGTCTATTCGTTCCCGATCGACTTCCTCCGAACGTCACAGACCCGAGTTCGCTCGCTCCAAATCCACTCAGTCCGGCGGTATACCAGCTTTCACCACTCGCCTCTTCTGTCTTCATCGACAAAACAGCACGAAGTCTCTTCTCTCAGGCTCACAAAAAAGATCAACATGCCTTTCATTGGATGAGGCACAGTGCAAAGACCCTGTTATCTCTAGTCCTAACCCAAACATTGCTGCTATAGAGAAACCATTATATTGGCAGAGAAACGTCACAGAGAGTCAGTTATATTATCAGTGAAGCCTTCGAGTGCGTTACACTCTTGCCCCCCCCCCCACGAAACTTAGTCATGTCCTCATGACTTTGAAAAAATTCGCCAACCTTTCCTGCGAACCACAGAATCCAATCCAGGTGTAAAAGACAATGACATAGCTCCCCTGTAGGGGTCACACACTGTTCCCCCTGTGCTACGTAGGCCAGCCTATCCGGTGGTCTACTAAATCTCTTAGACCTCCACACCCCTCTCCTAACTCCTCAGGTTCAAACACTACTGGAGGTAATTCCGGTTCACCTGGCGAGGCCTCCCCGGCCTATCACTCGTGCCCACCCTCAACTCGGACACCTCTGTCCCGTGGCGAAGCCACGCTTCATCCTTTGCAGACTCCCGCTGCAACCCAGGCTGTCCGCAGATAGCCCTCACCCCACTCCACTTCACCCGACTCACCCGGAGAGGGGCTGGAAGTCTCTTCCTCAATCAATGAGGAGTTAGCAGAAGGCAGCATTCCCCACACATCCAGTTCCTCTGAATCGGTATCCCGGATTAACCACTCCTGCTCTGTTGGCCCTGCAGTTGCCCGGCGTTTCCACAGAATCGTCTTACTAGGTTTAGGCTTCAGGTCGGGTTCTGGGTCTACCTGCACCTCTTGTCCCAGGGGCAGCAGGTGGTTCCGAAGGAGAATCTTGACAGACCAATCCCCATACTCTGGTTTCACCCAGAAAACTGATAGGTTAGGCATCTGACTCTCCAACTCATAGGGCGTAGCTCCCCAGCGGTCAGACAACTTATGTTTCTCAGGAGGACCCGGTCTCCCGGCATGAGTTCGGAGAACCTAACCTTTTGATTATCCCTCCTCTTATTTCCTCGATTATGCTTGGCAGCAGCTAATTCAGAAGTCCTCTTGCCATAACAGACAGGCACTTCAGCTAATTCTTCGGCGGTTTGTCGCCCTCGTCAGTCCCAAATCAAAGGACAATGGGGCAACCTCGCGCCCAAACATCAGACAGAATGGCGAGTACTCAGCAGTTCCATTTCGGGTACAGTTGTAACTACGAACCAGATGTCAAATATATTGACTCCACCTGCTCTTCTTGCTGATCTCCAATGTCCCGGGCTTGTCTAGCAAGGTCCGATTAAACATCTTGGGTTGGGAATCACCTTGCGGATGATGGGGCAAGGGCTCGAAATCCCGTCTTTGGTTACTATCTATCGCTTGGCAAGGCCATAATACATGACATACTTCTGCCATAACGCTTTGGCTCCCATGCACTATGTCTCCCTCATTCTTATTAATTACAGTCCAGAGCTGTCAGACATTCTTCACATGCCAAGACTTTTATCACGGAATCATTTTCGCCAACCTCCTTTGAACCCTCTCCAGTGTCAGCACCTAATTTCTAAGATAAACGACCCAACCCTGCTTACAATATTTGAAATATGACCTCACCAGTGTTTCATAAAGCCTCGAAATGTTACCCTTGTTTTTAAGTTTTATTTCTCGTGGGGTGAATGATTACACCGCATCTTCCTCACAAACGGCTCAGATTGCAATTTAACGTTCAGGAAATCCTGCACGAAGACTCGCTAAGTCCCATTGCACCTCTGACTTTTGACTTTTCTGTGCATTTATTTCTTCTACTCCTGTATTCCATCTGCCATTCCTTTGCCCATTCTTTTATCATTTGCCAACAAGTACCCTGGCATCTCATTATTAGCAAACGGCCCCAACATCCTCCCTACGATTGAGATCTGTCTATCTGGGCTTAAATTTTCATTCTCCTGCCTGTCTTCCTTCTTGACGAGTGGAGAAACATTTGCAATTATCTAGTCCTCCAGAACGATTCCAGAATTTAGTTTTTCTTTAAAGAATATAACAACTGTCTCAACGATCTCGTTAGCCTCCTCTATCATAACCACACGCTGTTTTACCTTCGGACCTTTCAGTTTCCAAAGAACATTCTCCTTAATTAATGGCAATTTCACACGCGTATGACCACTGACAGCCTCGAACTTCGGCACACAGCTACTGTATTTCACATTGATTTCCTTATCCCCATTACGTTTTCCTTCTCATCAATGGCGTTATGACAAGGCGCTGTCATAATGGGGGGGGGGCGAAGGGAGTGGACCCAAATGCAAGACACAGACACTGAACTACCA
Organism: Hemitrygon akajei; assembly: GCF_048418815.1. NCBI lineage: Eukaryota > Metazoa > Chordata > Chondrichthyes > Myliobatiformes > Dasyatidae > Hemitrygon > Hemitrygon akajei. The sequence continues at coordinate 32,502,703 of NC_133147.1, forward strand.
GGAGCAGGACTAGGTGTGAGAAGGAAGCAAGGAAAGTGGGGCAGAAACGACGCTGGCCATGACATAGGCCCCGGACAAGACAACGATTCCGGGCCTGGGCTAGGGTTTGATAAGGATAGCGGAACCAGGACATGGAACTGGGAACTAGGAGCCTGGGTTTGTACTCCGAGCCAGAGACTGGACAAGGACCCAGAATCTGGGTCTTGACACGGGCTCGGACTCCAGAACCAGGCGAGGACAAGACGTTGCTATAGGACGAGGAAAGGCACAAGACTGGACGTGAGACTCCCGGACAGGACAAGGGAATCCCAACACCGAGCCGGGACCCCTCCTTGGGTCCAGGACGTAGGGCCAGGACTCATTACACAGAACGCTGAACATGACGAGACACTTCTCAACACTAGGTAGCGGCAAACTGCCGGACCTACCTAGCGAAGGCGTGGACACAGACAGACAATTCCAAACAAGGCGAGGCTTCGGACACTGGCAAGGAGAGGCAAGGCTCCAGCCAGAAGCAAGGCGAGGCATGGCTTCAGGCAGAGGCGAGGCGAGGCAAGCTAAGGCAGGAAGGTTAAAGGAAGAAATACAGACAGGAACTATCCAGCAGCCAAAGGTTGAATCCTGAAGCTATTTGTGAAGCCAGCCCGAACAAGAATCAGTTGCCTCACCAGAAACTGGGGAAACCCGGAATACCTGGAAGAACAAATTTGTACCTGACCGTGAATTGGAATGCGGATTTCACGGACATGACAGGCGACTTTCAACAAGTAGGCAAACTATTGCTGCTTGCTACGATTCTTATTGAGACGTCACCACTTATGGGCAATATACTGCTACATAGAACCATAGAACCAAAAATCAGTACGGCATCAGAAACAGGCCTTTTGGTCCTTCTTGGTTGTGCCGAACAATTTTTCTGCCTAGTCCCACTGACCTGCACCCGGCCCATGTCCCTCCATACACCTCTCATCCATGTACATGTCCAGGCTTTTCTTAAATGTTAAAAGTGAACCCGCATTTACCACTTCATATGGCAGCTCATTCCACACTCCTACTACCCACTCTCTTTGTGAAGAAGACCCCCTTAATGTTCCCATCCAAACATCCCCCCCTTTATCCTTAACCCATTTCCTCTGTTTTATTTTCTCCCCTAGCTTCAGTGGAAAACGCCTGCTTGCATTCAATTTATCTATACCCATCATAATTTTATATACCTCTATCAAATCTCCCCTCATTCTGCTACGCTCCAGGAAATAAAGTCCTAACCTATTCAACCTTTGCCTGCAACTCAGTTTCTCAAATCCCGGCAACATCCTTGTAAACTTTTTCTGCACTCTTTCAACCTTATTAATATCCTTCCTGTAATTCAGTGACCAAAACTGCACGCAGTACTCCAAATTCGGCCTCACCAATGCCGTATATAATCTCACTATAACATTGCAACTCTTACACTCAATACTTTGATTTATAAAGACCAAAAGCTCTCTTTGCTACCCTATCTACCTGTGACGCCACTTTTAAGGGATTTTGTATCTGTATTCCCAGATCCCTCTGTTCTACTGCACTCTTCAGTGCCCTACCATTTACCTTGTATGTTCTACCTTGGTTTGTCCGTCCAAAGTGCAATACCTCACACATGTGTGTATTAAACTCCATCTGCAATTTTTCAGCCCATTTTTCCAGCTGGTCCAGATCCCACTACAGGCTTTGAAAATCTTCATCACTGTTCACTACACCCCCAATTTTTGTATCGTCAGCAAATTTGCTGATCCAATTTACCACATTTTTATCCAGATCATTGGTACATAATGGGGAAAATCGTAATACCTTTAGGTGTGTCAGATGTTTCAAAATGACAATGATTAATGTCTTAAAATATCACAACTACAAGTAACAGCAACAAATATCACCGATGAGAGGCGAAATCAACTGGAAGAGGATGTTGGTGCTTTAGCTCGAAAGGTACAGTTCTCTGCTGGAAAGGTTGTTACTAAACCTATCCAACATGTTCAAGGAGTCGTTACATCCTTTATTGCTGATCTAATATCATTTAGAACTTAAAGGTACATAAATGCCGTAACCTTCTAACCAATTAGTTTAATTCCAAGTGAACTATTCTTGTCGTACTAACCCACCTGAAAGGAAAAGCGAGTTCTGAATCTTCAGCAGGCAAGAAATCGTTTTTAACAATATGACCATCAGATACAGGCACAGAATTAGGCAATTTGTCCATCGGGACTATGTTTCAGTATCCCAGGAAACCTCTCCCCAGGAATGACATCTTCACACAGTCCTGAATGCATGGCACTCTCCAACTTGTAGCACGCTGCTGGTGTCTTCCACAGTGACGTGCAAAATATTTATACAGTTCGTCCGGCATTTCCTTATCTCCCATTTCAACTTGTCTGGCTCCTTTTCCAGAGGTATGATATCAACTCTCGCGTCTCCTATAAACTTTATGTTTCTGAAGAAACACATGGTATCCTCCTTCATATGACTGGCTCTCTCGCTTTCGCATTCCATTTTTTCCTTCTTAATGCCCTTTTGGTATTTCCTGATTGTTTTTTTAAAAGCTTACCAATCCTCTAACTTCCCACTGAAGTTTGCTCTATTATATGCCGCTTCTTCGGGTTTTATGATGACATTAATTTCTGCTGTTATCTTCGGTTGTTTTAACTCGCAATTAGGGTACATTTTCCTCTTTTGGATGTAAACATCCTTTACCTTCCGAATTAGTTGAAGAATTTTCAGCCTTTGCTGCTCTGCCGTCATCTTGTCAATGTTCTTTTCCAATCAGTTTTAGCCAACCTTTGTCTCTTGCCTTTGTAATTCCCTGTCCTCCTGTGTAGCACTGACACATCTAAATTTAGGGTCTCCTCAAATTTCAGTGTGAATTCTATCATATTAAGATCACTGTCCCTGAAGAGTTCATTTTCCTGAAGCTCTCTAATCAATTCACGTTCATTGCACAATACCCAATCCAAAACAGCTGCTCCGCTCGTGGGCCCAAATATGAGCCGATCTTAAAAGCTATCTTGCAGGTATTCTAGAAATACTACCCTTGGAATCCAACACCAATAAGATTTTCCCAATCTACCTGCATATTGAAATCCCCTATGACCATTGCAATACTGTCCTTTTAGCGTGTATTTTCTATCTGCTGTTGTAATTTGATTATCTCAATCTTACTACTGTTTGGAGGTCTGTATATAAAGCCCAATGTGGTATTTTAACCCTTGCAGTTACTTATCTCTACCCTGAACGATTCAACAACTTCCGACCCAAGGTCACCTCTTTCTAATGCTGAGATTTCATGTTTTCACCCTAGCGACTTCCGTCTGTCCTTTCGATAAAATCTGTATCCTTGAACGTTAAGCTCTAGTTCTAAGATTGAGTCGCGATTTAATGATAGCCACAACTTTATATCTGCCACTCTGTAACCGTGCTGCAAGTTCATCTACCTTCTTTCCTTAGCATCATTCCATATAGTTCATGCATTCATACAAAACACCTTTGGCCCTTTGTCATAGAGAAGGAAAGTGGAACATTCTCCTTTGGAAGCTTTAACAATAAACAAACAAACAAACAAACAAATAAATAAATAAAAGAATACGTGTTCTGATGTGACTTACTCGATGAGCGCTTCCATTGAGGTGTGACACAATGTATAGAAGTATCGCACGTTAATTGTTTGTTCACTGGGCTGTCTCTATGTGACTAATAAGCTGGTAAGGAGAATTTGAAGAATGCAGTAGCCTCTCCTTTATAAGCGCGTTCAAAGTAGTTACGAGTCGTTTATGGCAATAGTAACATTATATTCATAAGAATAGTTCACATCACACGGAAAAAGGAATATTCAGCAATTTACTACATAGAGTGTGTTTATTTACCTGTACTGACTGCGAATCTTATTCATCGTAAGTAACTGGAGTGTGCGTGGGCCTGTGTTGGTCATGGCCCTGAGGGCCATACATCAATAAGTGTTCGTATACCTTACTAAGTGGGAAATAAGGATGCTGCACCTTCTGTCCGATGGTAGAAGGAAGAAGAGAGCGAGAACCAAGGAAACATGCGTACTGGGCTCTGCGGCGATGCACAAAGCTGGGCTTTTGGGCATACGTGTCGCACAGGAATGCCTTGAAAATAGCGCCCTGAAAAGTGTTTAGCTCATGTAATGATCAACAGAGAGAGCACAAGAGTTGACTAACCGAGTGGAGGAGAAATTTTGTATGGTCGGTTTAAGAGAAAACGAGGTTACAACTCTTATATATGCAGTACTGTGGAAAAATCCACCAAACAGACCACAACCATGTCGTAGGGTTTGGCGGCCTGCGTGCCTCAATGACCGGGAGATCTTTGTAGGCCTCTGCTTTGGCTACAGATAGGGCCACCCATATCAAATAGATAAATAGAGAGCAGACTAAGAGTGGTCCAACCGTCCTCCAGTTTCGGGAGTTCAGCTCATGCCTAATAACCGGGACTGGTTAAAAATGTTACAGGATCAGCAATAAAGAATCCTTCTATATCTGTGTGCGACGGTAAGGACGGGTAGAATTGGAGGAACCCATTGCTGCTCTTCTAAAGATAGCGGAGTAACGCAAGACGTCAGTCAGCATTGTCACAAAATACAGTATTAGTGCTGCGAAAGGTATTAGATGAAGGTTATCCGAGACCGATAAGCAATTAGTATAGAATAGCCAAACAATATGTATTATATTTTGATATCATTAAAAATGGGAAAAATGTGATTGGGCAGTGGCTGTGAGAACAGGACAAATATTCTGGAATTTTGCAATAAGTCTACGAAATTAGCGGACAACAAGTGCCTTACGTTCCTGTTGTATTCCTGTTGTATCAGTTTTATTTCCATGATCTTCACCATAATTCTCACTTCACAATGGACTTCGGGAACGAATAGTATTAACGTGTTTTTTTTAATGAAGCAAGCATTACGTGTGGTTAAAAATAAAGCAAAGAATAAAAATATAAATAAACCCGCATTCTTTTCACTGCCTAGATGTATATGACTAATATTTATGACCCTTTCCAGGGCTGTGCAGAAACATAATTAACTGCTATATTATCCCACAGACACATGATGTGCATTTATGCAATTTTATCACAATATACGTGAAATTCCAAGATTCGTTACACTGGAGGCGAAGAACATTGCTAGTCATAATATTAAACACAAACTCCTCTAAAATAAACAAAGATAGGGCGTCTCCCAGCAAACCCAATCAGACCAAGTATATTTCTACAAAGTGGATTCTGAGGCAGAATCTGCGACGGCACAAAGTCTAAAAGAGAAGATGAGGTTAAAAACATAGCGAGAGTGAGTGAATTGAATTGAGTTGAGAGACAGGGAGAAAGAGAGAGAGAGAGTGAGAGAGAGAGAGAGAGAGAGAGAGAGAGAGAGAGAGAGAGAGAGAGAGAGAGAGAGAGAGAGAGAGAGAGAGAGAGAGAGAGAGAGAGAGGAGAGCGCAATTGAAAACATCAACTATTTTGATGGAAATATTTGAAAAATATGCATTTAAAACATGGGAAACAAACGTCCATATTACAAAGTCGCGGGTATTACACCGAAATTCGATCATGATTTTGTTCATATATCTTGCCTCTGGAGCGGGTAAATTCAAAGAATGAAACAACGTCTATTAAATGAATCATTCCATCTCCCTAAAAATATAGCGATGTCTCACTGCGAGGGCACGTCGCAGTTACATTTTTTGATTCCAACCACTTCAATTGAGGCGTCATGAAGGAGAATTTACCCGTCAGGGTAGGGTTAATTTGTCATCTGTTGTATATTTTCCTTTTTCAGGAGTAAGCATGTTCCTTAATTCCCATATCTAGTAAAATGACCATCCGATACTTATATTACGACTCGCTATAACTGGCACAAGATTCTTATGCTCCAGTTAAGTTTCACCGCTAGACACAGAGTACGTGCACGTGTGGTTAATGAATCGATGATCCTGTCAGTTAGACTACAATTCTATCGTATAAGAATCACAACAACATCACCTGGTTCGTTGGTCAAAACTCCGGTATCAATCCAATAATTTCAAATATAACTCTGCCAATGTAAAGGTCATTGCGAAACTTCATGATCATGTATTTTTCAACATTGTATTTCATTTACCACTTACTTTCATATTCTCCTAATCTGTCTAAGTCCTTCTGCAGCCAACCTGTTTCCTCAACACGCCCTTCATCTCCATCAATCTTCGTATCATTTGCAAATTGGCAACAAATCATTGCTACAGAGCATACAAAGAAACATTACCAGCACGTAAGCCTGTGAAACACCACTGGTCCTTGGCAGCCAACCTGAAAAGGATATTATTATTCTCCTTCGCTGTCTGCTGCCGATCAACTAAATGCTCTAGCCATGCTCGCAACTTTCCTCGAATGCCATGGGCACTTAACATGGTAAGTAGACTCACGTGTGGTACCTTCCCGAAGGACTTGTGAAAACCCAAATATACAATATTCACTGCATCCCCTTTATCTACCCGACTTGTAATCTCCTCAAAAAATCCCAACTGTTTCGTGAGGCAGTTTTTTCCCTTAAGGAAGCCATGCTGACGTTGCCCTGTGTCAACAAGTACTCCATGACCTCATTTATAGCAACTGGCCCCAACGTTCTTTACTCAGGTCAGGTTATCTTGTCAATAATTTCCTTTCCGTTGTTATCCTTATTTTAATGAGTTGAGAGACATTTGCAAATTTGCAGTCCTCCGGCACCATGCCAGAATCCAATGAATTACGAATACCTTCACAATCTTTACGCTCTCTCTTTCAGAACCATACTAAGCAGTTCATCTCGTCCGGATGTCGTGTGCACCCGGTCATCTTTCAGCTTTTTGAACACATTCTCGTTTGTCATAGTAACTACACTCACTTTCTCTTTCTTCACACCCTTCAACACCTGGCACACTACTAGTATCTTCCACAGTGACAACTGACGCAAAATATTCATTGAGTTCATCTGCCATCTCAATGTCCCCCTTATCATTTCTCCGGCCTTATTTTCTCTCCACTTCGACACCGTTTGATAAATTGATTTCATGTTTCATCATTTCACTCCCTCTAGGTTTTAAAACCTTCCCAATCGCTTATGTCCCCGCTAATTATTTGTTGATGTATGCCCTCTCTTTGCCTTTGGCTTCCCTTGTCAGACACGGTTGTACAATTTTGCTATTTGAGTTTTGCTTCGTTTCTGGAATACATCTATTCTGCACCTTCCTCATTTTCCAGGAAACTCAGACCATAGATGCTCTGCTGTAATTCCTACCAGAATCTCCTTGCTCTTTACTTTGGGCAACGCCTTTCATGCCACTGTAATTCCCTTTACTCCACTAAAATTCTGCTACATCGGACTTTACCTTCTTCCTGCCAAATTTCAAGTTGAGCTCAATCATCAAACTCGAGCTCAAGTCGATCATTACCAGGGCATCCACAGTTTCTTTAGCCACCTCTTCCAGAACCCTGGACATAACACCATCTGGTCCATGTGACTGATTTATCTTCAGACCTTTCTGGTTCCCAAGAAACCTCCCGCTACTCCTGGCAACTTCACACAATTCTAATCCCTGGCTCAGTCGAACTTCCAGCTTGTGTCTTCTGCAGTGAAGACTAATGGAAAATGCTTATTCTATGTCTTTGCAAATATCTGTCTGAATTCTATCATATTATGATCACTTTCCCCGACGGGTGCATTTACCTTAAGCTCTGTAATGAATTCCCGTTCACTGCATAACACCTAATCGAGAACAGAAGGCCCCCTAGTCGATTCAAATGCGACCTACTCTGAAATACCATCTTGGAGGCATTCACTGGATGCTGCACAACTTGATTTTACCAATCTACCTGCCTATTGAATTCCCCCACGACTGTTGTAACGCTGTCCTGTTGGCATGTGTTTTGGAAGTGGTTTTGTAATTTTTTGACTTCATCCTTACTACTGCTTGGGGATCTGCATATAACACCCATCAATGTCTTTTTGCCCTTGCAGTTCCTTTGCTCTACCCACAACGATTCAACTGCTTTCAACCGTATGTCACCTGTTTCTAATGATTTGCTTTCATTTTTCACTAACAGCTCAACGCAATAACCCCAGCCTGCACATTCGATACAATGTGCATCCTTGGACATTATGCTCCCAGCAATAAGTTTCTTTCTATGATGATTCAGTAAAGAACACAACGTCATACCTGACAATCTGTATCTGTGCCTCAAGCTCATCTACCTTATTCCGTATATTGCGTGCATTCAAACAAAGCACCTTCACTCCTGCATTGACCCATTTCGATTTTGTTCACCGATTACACTGCAGCTAATCCTGTTGACTGCACTTTTGCCCTATCATCAGTCTGTCCTCGCCAGGAGTCTGACTACACTCTGCCTTTATTTGGAACAACGTTTAAAAATCAAGCTAGTTTCCTTTATTAGCTTAGGAGTCGTGAACAGTTGCGCGATCTGTTATAAATGATACTTATTTGAAAGTGATAATAAAGTTAAAAATAAGCATCTTCAATGTTGTAACAGACACAAAAAAGCTGGAGGATCTCAACAGGCCAGTCCGCATCATGGAAGAAACGGACTATCGACGGTTCTGGTCGAAACCCTTCGACAGGGCTCAAATTATGTGCCATAGAGAACTGTGTGACAGTTTGCTTTGAACACGTGTACAAAGATAAAAGAATTGTTATTTTGTTGTGATGTCCTCGATGAGAGATTTCCATTGCGCTATTACACCATGTCTAGAAATAACTCACATGAATTATTTGTTCACTGGGCTGTCTCTGATGTGACTAATGAGCTGGTAAGGTTAGTTTGGACGTCGCACTATCCTCTCCTTTATAAGCGCTTTCAAAACAATCACCAGTAGCTTTCGGCGGTAGGAACATTATAACTTGATCGTCACGTCATAAGGAAAATGGAATATCCAGCAATTTACCACATAGAGAGTTTATATTATCCTGTACTGACTGCGATTGGTGTCCCCAGTAAGTAACAGGACTATGTTTGCGATATCTTCTTGCTTTACCTACCGCACAACATCATATTCGCAGTAAAATGCATTACAAAAGTGTTTTGTTGACGAGGGATTTCGGTCTAATCAGGTTTGAAGGATACGTTTTCTATTTTCACTCAGGCTGTACAGTTATTTTATTTCCCCTGGTGTTTATCTCAATTCCAATTACTGATTTGGTTCCAGCATTTTATCCTCCCGAACTTCCAAAGCATTGCTGGTTTTTATCCTTCTGAGTCTCAGCCTCCTCCCAACGACCTACAGCAGGATCATTGCTCGTTTACAACATCATGCAACAAATAAGATTTCATTTTCAATATAATTGTAAAAATATCTTTTCAATTGCTAAAGTTGGCTATCCTGTTTTCCCTTTTGGATTTGTTCTTTTCTGGTTTTAATTATAACGCTGCAGGTTCCGAGACTCACATGTGTTACATTAGAGGAAACGATCTATCTGCGTGCATCACATTCCCACTATCATTGCTCCCTTCAGCTTTCTCAGCAATAATCGATCTGCATGCCGCTGGTAATTATGCCGAGGATTACGGAATCCCATTGCAAATTGCTGGAAGTTTGCTGACTGAGCTGAGACTCCAATCCTCCCTTGACTCAAGCATGAGTGCAATTTCGGACGAATTGTGTAAACGATTTGTGGATCGAAGCCAGTTTCATCCGAACCAAAAGGATGGTTTCTTTGCATGCGTCATGGAAAATGCATCTGATATTGTGAGCTTGAAACTAACTTTTATTTTCTTCCTTGCAGTTAATTTAATGGCTATTGTGATCCTGTGTCGTGGAAAGTGCGGACTCTCCAAATGCATCACCCGTTACCTGGTGGCAATGGCAATAACTGATTTATTGGGTGTTATCACTGGCGTAATATTCGACCGGATCAATAATATTTATGTTTTTGCAAGACTTTTGCTCATAACTCCAGTTTGCGCTGTGACACTTGTGTTTCGGCTCGCAACCATGGACTGTTCTGTCTGGCTAACGGTGGCGTTCACATTTGATCGATGTGTTGCAATTTGTAGCCAAAAATTGCGGAAACGATATTGTACCGAAAGGACAGCGACTATTGTGGTTCTGATTGTTGGCACAGGAAGTTGTGCCAGGTGTGTTCCATTTTACTTTGCAGTAGAACCTTTTGCGATTATTGACAACATTCCCTGGCGCTGCATTGTCAGGGCAGATTATTTCACTTCACCAGTGTGGAAAGCTTATCAGATGTTTAATACGATCATTACACCGTTATTGTCATTCGGGTTGATTCTATTGTTTAATGTTTTAACAGTCAGAAATATTATAGCGGCAAACAGAGTCCGCCGAGGTCTCCGGAACAGCAATGACAGTAAGAAGGATTCAGAGGTGGAGAATCGGAGAAAGTCAATGATTTTGCTGTTCGCTCTATCAGCCAATTTCATTTCATTGTGGATTCCCTTCATAGCCTCTACGATGATCAGACAATCGCAAAATTTCTTTTATACAGACAGATATCTTAATTCACCGTCGTTTATCTTGCAGGAGTTTGGGTTCATGATGCAATTCCTCTGCACCTGCACCAACACGTGTATCTACACACTGTGCCAGAGGAAATTCAGGGAAGAGATAAAGACAGGGGTGAAATATCTGGTCACATTGAATGGCCGACTTTGCAGATAAAAGTTTGTTGAATTGTATTTTTGATTATCAGGTCACATATATGTTCTATAATCGTCAGCAGATCTTTTAAGTCTAACAAAAATCTGCGTAGCTGCGTGCCTGTGCGTCAGAAGCCCGTTTACCAACGGGAGCAGCAAACTTAATTTTCTTAAATGTGCCAACGAATACAGTGTTTCTGATGTGATATTTACATTGGCATAACAATTTTTAAGTCATTAGATTAATCCGAGGCTTGCCAACTGAACTGTGTGATGCTGGTCTGATTCTTACATTGCTAGAATAATAAGCTAATTGATTGATCATCCATCCACTTAACATAACAATAAAATAAACCGAACACTATTGTACTTGATTCAAAAACTGAGGAAACGCGCTGTCCCCTGAAAACGGGAAATATACGAAATATGACAATTGAATCCCAAGTCAGACACGTAATTTGCCTTGTCCTTGCTGTCTTAATGAATCAAAACAGCAACCTCGACGTCACCCTCACAATAGAACACCGCTTTATCTTTCGGGAGATGTAATGATTTATCTAATCGATATGATTTCATTCTAGAAAATTCGCCGCACCAAAGGCAAGCTGAGGAAGTGAAAATGTGCAGATGCTGCAAATCTCAGCAGCACACAGAAACTCAACAGGCGAGGCAGCATCTATGGAAAGGGACTCCTGCTGTCGGGTCTCGGCCCGATGCGTCGACTGCACTCTTTTCCATAGATGCTATCTGGCCTGCTGAGTACCTCCAACATTTTGTATGTATTGTCCAAAATCACACTACGGTGACGTCCAATTCATGAATATGTTTTCCTGAGCTTAAGGGTGTTAATAATGAATATAATTAATATGAATTAATAATGAATGAACATAATTCTTAAGTATGAATGTGTTCAAATGATTTCCCTGACTAGAATATCGGGAGTGCATTGCCTTGATTAAAATATTTTGGCAGTGAAAACAGAATTATTTTTTAGACATACGTAATGCACTTTGTTTCGTGCCCAAAATCTTAATGTTATTCATTCTGTTAGTCCATTATGAATTGGGAAATCTTTGTGAATATAATTGAAATACAGTTGAAGCAACAATCAGTCTTATATTGAAACTTCAGCAGCAAGAATGAGTTTATGTTCAGGCGGAATGATTTCACACTGCCGCTTCATACTGTCTGTCATTTAATACGAAGTCGTGTGTTCTCTTACTTTCAAAGTGAGACTCGACTTTTAACATTTCCTCTCAGACAGCAAATGACCTTAATGACTCCATCTTATCGCTTATTTTCTCGTTGCAAATTATTGGCAAACTTTGCAAGAGGCTACAACATCTTGGTCTCATTTCATCACCTTTTTTTACTTTTAACAGAACAATATCTATTGCTGCTTTGCGAAATTTCTCCAGCCGCCATTCCTATTTCTCGTTTTTGGCAATATGACTGTTCAGTTATTTTTAACTTAAAACGGGAGGTTAAAATGAAACCGAAGGCCACTTGTTGTCGGATAGCTAAAAAGATTTATTGCAACATTGTAGACTATTTGTCCTGTTTTCACGGCCACTACCGGACGATAATTTTTTTCTTTTTAATTTTATGAAATTGTAATGCGTATTACTTGGCTATTTTATGCCAATTGTTTACATTTGAATTCTTCACCATTTATATTCATATGCAATAATTACATCGTATTCGAAAACTATTTTACTGAGATCAAGGAATAAATCATAGCACTCATTTATTGTGTGGAAAATCCCAATATTGTGCTCATCTGTCTCAGATGGCGTTTATCTAATACCCTTAGCATTGCTAATATCTATTTTTCACAATGCTGGCTGACTTACTGCGTTACCTCCCTGGCGTAGCAATGAGGTGCTCTGTCGCGCACTGTCCATACCGTCGGACACGTATATTGAAGAATTCTTAATTGCTCCTTCCAAAACATTGGCACGGTTGACCACAGTAACCAGCCACAGTTGTTAGCCGTCCGCTGAACTCCCGAGCCTGGAGGACAGGTGGGCCATTCTTCGACTGGCCTCTACGCTTGAAATCAGTTATATTAAAGACAAAGGAGCAGAAGTTGGCCATTCGGCCCATCGAGTCTGCTCTGCCAGTTCATCATGTGATGATCCAATCTCCGCTTCAGTCCCATTCCCCCGGCTTCTCACCATAAACGTTGATGCCCTGACTGCTATCAACCTCTACCTTAAGAACACCCAATGACTTGCCCTTCACTGCCACCCGTGGCAACAAATTACATAGATTCACCACACTCTGGCTAAAAAAATTCTTTCGCATCTGTGTTCTGAATGGGCGCCCTGGAATCCTCAAGTCATGTCCTCTCGTACTAGACTCCCCCACCATGGGAAACAACTTTACCACATCCACTCTGTCCATGCCTTTCAACATTCGAAATGTTTCTATGAGGTCCCCTCTCATTCTTCTAAACTCCAAGGAGTACAGTCCAAGAACGGTCAAACGTTCCTCATATGTGAACCCTCTCATTCCCCGAATCATTCTAGTGAATCTTCTCTGAACCCTCTCCAATGTCAGCATAAATACGGAGCCTAAAACTGCACACAGTATTCCAATAGAGGTCTTACCAGTGCCTTATAAGCCTCAACATCCACATCCCTGCTCCTATACTCTGTCCCTCTAGAAATGAATGCCAACATTGCATTCGCCTTCTTCACCACCGACTCAACCTGGAGGTTAACCTTAAGGGTATCCTGCACGTGGACTCTAATGTCCTGTTGCATCTCAGAACTTTGAATTCTCTCCCCATTTAAAAAATAGTCTGCCCGTTTATTTCTTCTACCAAAGTGCATGATTGTGCACTTTCCGACATTGTAATTCATTTGCCACTTCTTTGCCCATCCCCCCAATCTATTCAAGTCTGTCTGCAGACTCTCTGTTTCCTCAGCACCACCGGCCCACTTCACCTATCTTTGTATCATCAGCAAACTTAGCCACAAAGCCATCTATTCCATAATCCAAATCGTTGATATGCAACGTAAAAAGAAGCGGCCCCAACACGGACCGCTGTGGAACACCACTGGAAACCGGCAGCCAACCCGAATGGGAACCCTTTATTCCCACTCTCTGTTTCCTGCCAATCAACGAACGCTCTATCCACGTATGTAACATTCCCGTAATTCCATGGGCTCTTATCTTGTTTAGCAGCCTCATGTGCGGCACCTTTTCAACGGCCTTCTGGAAACCCAAATACACAACATCCACTGCATCTCCCTTGTCTAGCCTACTTGTAATTTCCTCAACAAATTGCACTAGGTTTGTTAGGCAGGATTTTCCTTTAAGGAAACCATGCTGAGTTCTGCCTATCATGTCATATGCCTCCAGGTACTCTGTGACGTGTTCAATTGTGTTCAATTCTGGTCACCTCATTATAGGAAGGATGTGGAAGCTATGGAGAGGGTGCAGATGGAATTTAACAGGATGTTGCCTGGTTAGGAGAACAGGTCATATGAAGCAAGGTTAGCAGAGCTGGGACTTTTCTCTTTGGAGCGTAGAAGAATGAGAGGGGATTTGATAGAGGTCTACAAGATTATGAGAGGCATAGATAGGGTGAATAGTCAGTACCTGTTTCCCAGGGCACCAATAACAAACATCAGAGGGCATATGTACAAAATTAAGGGAGGGAAGTTTAGGGGAGACATCAGGGGTAAGTTTTTTACACACAGGGTTGTGTGTGCCTGGAATGACTTGCAAGGGATGGTGGTGGAGGCTAAAACATTAGGGGTATTTAAGAGCCTCTTGGACAGGCACATGGATAAAAGAAAATGGAAGGTTAATGGGTAGTGTGCGTTTAGTACTTTTTTAAGGATTATCTGGGTCGGCACAACATGGAGCGCTGAAGGGCCTGTACTGTGCTGTAGTGTTCTATGGTTCTATGGTAATATCATCCTTGACAATCGACTCCAACAACCACCGATGTCAAGCTAACAGGTCTATAATTTCCTTTTTGCTTCCTTGCCCCCTTCTTAAATAGCGGAGTTACATTTGCAATCTTCCAGTCAATAGACAATAGACAATAGACAATAGGTGCAGAAGTAGACCATTCGGCCCTTAGAGCCTGCACAGCCATTCTGAGATCATGGCTGATCATCTACTATCAATACCCGGTTCCTGCCTTGTCCCCATATCCCTCGATTTCCCTATCCATAAGATACCTATCTAGCTCCTTCTTGAAAGCATCCAGAGAATTGGCCTCCACTGCCTTCCGAGGCAGTGCATTCCAGACCCCCACAACTCTCTGGGAGAAGAAGTTTTTCCTTAACTCTGTCCTAAATGACATACCCCTTATTCTCAAACAATGCCCTCTGGTACTGGACTCTCCCAGCATCTGGAACATATCTCCTGCCTCTATCTTGTCCAATCCCTTAATAATCTTATATGTTGCAATCAGATCCCCTCACAATCTCCTTAATTCCAGCGTGTACAAACCCAGTCTCTCTAACCTCTCTGCGTAAGACAGTCCGGACATCCCAGGAATTAACCTTGTGAATCTACGCTGCACTTCCTCTATAGCCAGGATGTCCATCCTTAACCCTGGAGACCAAAACTGTACACAATACTCCAGGTGTGGTCTCACCAGGGCCCTGTACAAATGCAAAAGGATTTCCTTGCTCTTATACTCAATTCCCTTTTTAATAAAGGCCAACATTCCATTAGCCTTCTTCACTGCCTGCTGCACTTGCTCATTCACCTTCAGTGACTGACGAACAAGTACTCCCAGATCTCTTGGAATTTCTCCCTTACCTAACTCTACGCCGTTCAGATAATAATCTGCCTTCCTGTTCTTACTCCCAAAGTGGATAACCTCACACTTATTCACATTAAACGTCATCTGGCAAGTATCTGTCCACTCACTCAGTCTATCCAAGTCACCTTGAATTCTCCAAACATCCTCATCGCATGTCACACTGCCACCCAGCTTAGTATCATCAGCAAACTTGCTGATGTTGTTCTCAATGCCTTCATCTAAATCGTTTAGCTAAATCGTAAACATCTGTGATCCCAATACCGAACCCTGTGGCACCCCACTAGTCACCACCTGCCATTCCGAGAAACACCCATTCACCGTTACCCTTTGCTTTCTATCTGCCAACCAGTTTTCTATCCATGACAATATCTTACCCCCAATGCCATGAGCTCTGATTCTACCCACCAATCTCCTATGTGGGACCTTATCAAATGCCTTCTGAAAATCGAGGTACACTACATCCACTGGATCTCCCTTGTCTACCTTCCTGGTTACATCCTCGCAAAAACTCCAATAGATTAGTCAAGCATGATTTGCCCTTGGTAAATACATGCTTGCTCGGCCCAATCCTATCACTGCTATCTAGATATGCCACTATTTCATCTTTAATAATGGACTCTAGCATCTTCCCTACTACTGATGTTAGGCTGACAGGACGATAGTTCTCTGTTTTCTCCCTCCCTCCTTTCTTAAAAAGTGGGATAACATTAGCCATTCTCCAATCCTCAGGTACTGATCCTGAATCTAAGGAACATTGGAAAATGATTACCAATGCACCCGCAATTTCCAGGGCCACCTCCTTTAGTACCCTAGGATGCAGACCATCTGGACCTGGGGAATTGTCAGCCTTCAGTCCCATCAGTCTACTCATCACCGTTTCCTTCCTAATGTCAATCTGTTTCATTTCCTCTGTTACCCCATGGCCTTGGCCCATCCATACATCTGGGAGATTGCTTGTGTCTTCCCTAGTGAAGACAGATCTAAAGTACTTATTAAATTCTTCTGCCATTTCTCTGTTTCCCATAACAATTTCACCCAATTCATTCTACAAAGGCCCAACATTGTTCTTAACTATCTTCTTTCTCTTCACATACCTAAAAAAGCTTTTGCTATCCCCCTTTATATTCCTGGCTAGCTTGCGTTCGTACCTCATTTTTTCTCCCCGTATTGCCTTTTTAGTTAAGTTCTGTTGTTTCTTAAAAATTTCCCAATCATCTGTCCTCTCACTCACCTTAGCTCTGTCATACTTCTTTTTTTTAATGCTATGCAATCTCTGACTTCATTTGTCAACCACTGTGGCCCCTTTCCCCCCTTTGAATCCTTCCTTCTAGCTGTCCGCTGAACTCCGGAGCCCGGAGGACAGGTGGACCATTCTTCATCTGGCCCTTACGCTTGAAACCTGTTTTCTACGGGTGACCCTATCAGGAGTCCAAGCTCAGGGTCCTGAATCAAGCCGACAGAGCTGTAGGGGTCATTGAGGATCCCGCAATTTCCCCTCAATATTAGATGTAGAATGGTTTGCTACCTCGTTTTCTATTGATACTTTTTACATTGACCGTCCAAAGATACTTCTCTATAGTATACTCTCTTTTGATTATTAGCACCATCGTCACACAGACGTCTAATTACTTAGTTTATGCGATATTAACGCAAATTAAGTCGGCTGGTGGCGCAGTGACATCAGCGCCGTACTCTGGAATGGAGGCTCCCAGGTTCGAATTCAGTCAGGCCGTTCCCGAGTACGCTTTACTTCCGTGCCGGGTTGAGTGTTGAAACTACATCTGTACATTCTCCAATTGCTCTCATGTGGTAGTCACAACTACGGGCTCGATCTGATCCCTCACATTCAAAATGCATTCATTACTGTGTAGGGGTTAGAAAACCAGCTGATAGCAGATACATTATCCTATTCTGTTTAAATTCATTGTTCCATTGAATAAATTCTTACCTTCTTGAATTGAATGATCTTGATTGTCATTATACATAGGTACAATGAAATTCAGATTGGCTTCCTCTCAGGTAATTAAATAAAGCGGTAGTTAAAATCAAGACAGTAATAGAAAAACGGTATGAAATAGATAATAAGTTGAAAATAGATAATAACGGTATGAAAATAAGTTGCAGCAGCACCAGAATATCACAGTAATGCACTAAGTTCCGTTAGTGCAAGTATTTGAGTCCCTGTGTGTGCATGTGTGTGCTCACAGTTTCAGTCATTGCTCTTTTGTTTTAGAAGCGTTAAGGACAATATCGTTGTCCTGACACCATTCCTCAGATGATTCACATCCTCGTCCGAGATCAGGCCAACTACTGTGGTATCATCCTCAAATTTAATTATGGACTTGGAGGTGTAGATAGGGCGCAGTCATGTGTGAAGAGTGTGTGGAGCATAAGGCTCAGCACACAGCCCTGCGGGTGCCTATGTTTAAGCTGAGGGTGGTGGAGGTGTGCTCAGCTATTCTGACTTGCTGTGGTCGGTCTGTGAGAAAGTCCATGACCCATGAGCACAGGGAGGAACCAAGGCCAAGAGTGTTCATTTTGCTGACTAGTTTATGGCGGATGACTGTGTTAAATGTAGAACTGAAGACCACAAATAACCCTCACATTAGTGTTCGGTTCCTCGAAGTGAGTCAGAGCAATATGGAGGGCTGTTCTGATTGAATCCTCTGTGGAGCGGTTTTCCCATAACTTCCGATATTTCCAGTACATTCCTGACTTTTCCCTCAACCTGAGTGGACGATATGAAACTTTTGTGTATGAATGCTTTCTGCCCTCAGTCACCGCCAGTATTTTTATGGTGAGCTCTGTGAAACAGGTTGTTAACCACGTGGCAAAGACATCTCAATGCACGATATCCAAGGTAAGTAACCCTGGATTCCTGTTGGAAGTAACCGCCCGAACCCCGCTATCTGCATCCGCCTCACAGCCCAACAAGGCCCGTTTCCCCTTGTATAGCAGTATAGGAGGAAGCTAGAACAAAAGCTGCAGAAAAAAAGCATGAAGGAGGTGTGGGATGGGATGAAGATCATCACCGGATGCGGTGCAAAGCGGAGGGCGAACATAAGTGGAGATGTGGAGAAAGCGAACCAGCTGAACAACTTCTTCAACAGGTTCGACAGCTCAATCTCATCCTCACCGCAGAAATCCACACCAGGCTTACTTCCCTCACAGGAAAATAGCCACTCACAGGAGACCTTGCCCACGCACAGGATTACGGCTGCACAGGTGGAAGGTCAACTGAGGAAGATCTGTACCAGCAAGGCGGCTGGACCGGATGGAGTTTCCCCACGATTACTGAGGGCCTGTGCGACTGAGCTGGGAGAACCACTACAGCGCATCTCCAACATGAGCCTGGAGCAGAGAAGAGTACCCAGACAGTGGAAAACATCCTGTATTGTCCCGGTACCGAAGAAACCACAACCAAAGGAGTTGAATGACTTCAGACCTGTTGCCTTGACGTCGCACGTGATGAACACCATGGAGCGGCTGATAATACAGAATCTGAGGCCACAAACCAGGCACGCCCAGGATCCTCTTCAGTTTGCGTATAAGGAGAAGGTGGGAGTGGAGGATGCTATCACGTATTTGCTGCACAAATCACTCTCTCACCTAGAGGGGGTCAGTTGTGCTGTGAGGATTACATTCCTTGACTTCTCTAGTGCCTTTAACACCATCCAGCCCAAGATCTTAAGGCACAAACTAACGGAGATGGGAGTAGACTCTCACATGGTGGATTGGATAGTGGACTACTTGACAGATAGACCTCAGTATGTGCGGTTGGGAGACTGTAGGTCTGACACGGTGGTCAGCAGCACAGGGGCGCCGCAGGGAACCGTACTCTTTCCGGTCCTGTTCACCCTGTACACATCAGACTTCCAATATAACTCAGAGTCCTGCCATGTGCAGAAGTTCGCTGATGACACGGCCATAGTGGGGTGTGTCAGGAATGGACAGGAGGAGGAGTATAGGAAACTGATACAGGACTTTGTGATATGGTGCAACTCAAACTACCTGCGTCTCAATATCACCAAGACCAAGGAGATGGTGGTGGACTTTAGGAGATCTAGGCCTCATATGGAGCCAGTGATCATTAATGGAGAATGTGTGGAGCAGGTTAAGACCTACAAGTATCTGGGAGTACAGTTAGACGAGAAGCTAGACTGGACTGCCAACACAGATGCCTTGTGCAGGAAGGCACAGAGTCGAATGTACTTCCTAAGAAGGTTGGCGTCATTCAATGTCTGTAGTGAGATGCTGAAGATGTTCTATAGGTCAGTTGTGGAGAGCGCCCTCTTCTTTGTGGTGGCGTGTTGGGGAGGAAGCATTAAGAAGAGGGACGCCTCACGTCTTAATAATCTGGTAAGGAAGGCGGGCTCTGTCGTGGGCAAAGTACTGGAGAGTTTAACATCGGTAGCTGAGCGAAGGGCGCTGAGTAGGCTACGGTCAATTATGGATAACTCTGAACATCCTCTACATAGCACCACCCAGAGACAGAGAAGCAGTTTCAGCGACAGGTTACTATCGATGCAATGCTCCTCAGACAGGATGAAGAGGTCAATACTCCCCAATGCCATTAGGCTTTACAATTCTACCGCCAGGACTTAAGAACTTTTTAAAGCTATTATTAATGCTTTTTGAGATGGTGATTTAGATGCATATCATATTTTTTTTACTGAGTTAAGTATTGTATGTAATTAGTTTTTATTAGTAATTAGTATGTAATTTTGCTACAACAAGTGTATGGGACATTGGAAAATAGTTGAATTTCCCCATGGGGATGAATAAAGTATCTATCTATCTATCTATCTATCTATCTATCTATCTATCTATCTATCTATCTATCTATCTATCTATCTATCTATCTATCTATCTATCTATCTATCTATCTATTCGGTTCTCGCTCCCTTCTCGATTCTACCGTCGGGCAGGAAATGCAGCATCTTTGGGTCCCACTCGAGTAGGTTCAGGAACAGTCATTACCAATGATCATTACCATCAAGGCCATCAAGATAATTACCAACGTGGATAACGTCAGGCACCTGAACTCTGTACAGATTCCATAATCTACAGTCCCACTTTCACACACGCCGCAACCTTGTAAGACTGTAGCCTGGTGGTTGAGGGGTAATACCTGGACCTGCACCTGCTGGTATGAGTCATGAAGCTGCTCTACCTTCTTCCGGGTGGGAGCAGAAAGAAAGAGTATATCCTGGATGGTGGAGGTTCCCTGATGATCAATGCCGCTTTCCTACATCAATGTTTTGTATATAAGTGCACAGTGGTGGGGAGAGACTGTGATGGACTGAGCTGTATCCATTACTTTTTGAAGGATTTTCCGTTCACTGGCTTTGATGTTTCCATCACAGGCTGTGATGCAGCCAGTCCGCGTACAAATCTATAGTAGCTATTCAACGTTTAATATATCATGCTGACTCCCTGAAAACCGGTAGGACAGTAATGGTGCTGCCTTGTTTTCTTCGTAATTCCAATTACGTGCTGCACCTGAGACAACTCATCTGGAACAATGAACAGCGAGGAATGTAATGCTCCAGATTCTCTCCGCCAGTGATCCTTCGACGAGGACTGGCTGCGTCAAAAGACTACTGTCTCCTCCTACTGAAGTCAATAATCTACTTCTTCGTCTTGATGTCATTGTGTAAGAAGTTGTAGTAATGGCAGATTTTAAATCTCCCTCCGACATGCTGACTGGTCACCAGCTTTAATTCGGCCTACGACAGACCTCAATATGGCTTTGATGCTATATTACGCAGCACAGTCGCAAGTGTAACGCGAGTAGAGCCGGAAATGTAATACACAGTCGTGTGGTACATCTGCCCTGATGCTTTTTAATCTTGTGGCAATGAAAGCTTGTTGCAAATCTGAGCAGTCTGGCCTCGATTAAAATGAGATATTTCATTGTAAGCGGGGAAATGCTCCTTGAGTTTTCACATTTTAAGACAAAACAACTCTAGAACGTGATATATGAGCAGAATTAGGTCATGTGGCTCGTGGAGCCTGATCCGTCATTTCATCAAGGCTGAAACGTAGGGAGCATCCGCATCACAACCACTCTATCGAGGACCTTCAACAGAAGATAGCCTTCAATGAGTCTGAATTCCGGTGATTACGGGCCTAGAGCCAACAAACGCTCTTCATATGACAAGTCGTTCAATCCTGGAATCTGCTTCTTGAACCTCTTTTGAAGCTTCTTCAGTGTCAGCACATCCTTTCTCAGATAATTGGCCCACAACTACTCACAGCATTCCAGTTGAGGCCTCCCAAGTACTCTAAAAGCCTCAACATTAAATCGTTACCTTCAAATTCTAATCATCTTGAAAATAATAATACTGGTTTTGTGAAGGGCAGATCGTGTCAGCAAGCCTGATAGAGTTCTTTGAAGAGGTGATCAGGCATATAGATGAGGGTAGTGCAATGGATGTGATCTGCATGGATTTTAGTAAGGCATTTCACAAGGTTCCACACGGTAGACTTATTCAGAAAGTCAGAAGGCATGGGATCCAGGGAGGTTTGGCCAGATGGATTCAGAGCTGGTTTGCCTGCAGAAAGCACAGGGTCGTGGTGGAGGGAGTACATTCGGATTGGAGGGTAGTGACTGGTGTTGTCCCACAAGAATCGGTTCTGGGACCTCTACTTTTCGTGATTTTTATTAACGACCTGGATGTGGGGGTAGAAGGGTGGGTTGGCAAGTTTGCAGACGGCACAAAGGTTGGTGGTGTTGTAGATAGTGTAGAGGATTGTCGAAGATTGCAGTGAGACGTTGATAGGATGCAGAAGAGGGTTGATAAGTGGCAGATGGAGTTCAACGCAGAGAAGTATGAGGTTGTACACTCTGGAAGGACAAACTCCAAGGAAGAATACAAAGTAAATGGCAGGATACCTGGAAGTGTAGTGGAGCAAAGGGATCTGTAGGTACATGTTCACAGATCCCTAAAGTTGCCTCACAGGCAGATAGGGTAGTTAAGAATGCTTATGCAGTGTTAACATTCATAAGTCGAGGGATAGAGTTTAAGAGTCGCGGGGTAGTGATGACGTTCTATAAACCTCTGGTTAGGCCACACTTGGAGTACTGTGTCCAGTTCGAGGTCGCCTCACTATAGAGAGGATGTGGAAGCATTGGAAAGGGTACAGAGGAGAATTACCAGAATGCTGCCTGGTTTAGAGCGTGTGCCTTATGATCAGAGATTAAGGGAGCTAGGACTTTACTCTCCGGAGAGAAGGAGGGTGAGAAGATACATGGTAGAGGTATACAAGATATTAAGAAAAATAGATAGAGTGGACTGCAAGCCCCTCTTCCCCAGGGCACTACTGCTCAATACAAGAGGACATGGCTTTAAGGTAAGTGGTGGGAAGTTCAAGGGGGATATTAGAGGAAGGTTTTCAGTGATAGGTGCGTGGAATGCACTGCCTGAGTCAGTGGTGGAGGCAGGTACACTAGTGAAATTGAAGAGACTACTAGACAAGTATATGGAGGAATTCAAGGTGGAGGGTTATATGGGAGGGAGGGTTAAAGAGTGGACACAACATTGTGGGCCGAAGGGCCTATAATGTGCCGTATTGTTCCATGTTCTATAATATGACATTTGCTTCCCTCACCACCGACTCAGCCTGCAAATTACCAGCATGGGAATCCTGCACAAGGACTCCAGAAATACCTTTGCTCCTCTCCTTCTTCAGTGAAGACTGATGCAAAATGCTTATTCCTTTCCCCGAAAATGTCTATCCGAGTTCTGTCATATTATGATTACGTTCTCCGACCGGCGATTTTTTAAGCTCCGAAGTGAATTTCCGTTCATTGCATAGCACCCAATCGAGAACAGCTGGTCCCCTAGAGGATTCAAATCAGACATTCTCTAAACTGCCATCTTGGAGGCATTCTCTGGATGTTGCACACTAGACTTTACCAGTCTACCTGACTATTGAAATGCCCCACGACTGTTGTAACGTTGTCCTGTTGGCATGTGTTTTGGATGTTGTTTTGTAATAGTAGATTTCATCGTTACTACTGCTTGGGGATCTGCATTTAACACCCATCAGGGTATTTTTGCCCTTGCAGTTCCTTTGCTCTACGCACAACGATTCAACGGCTTTCAACTGTATGTCACATCTTTCTAATGATTTGATTTCATTTTTTACTAATAGCGTCACGCTATACCCCCTGCCTACACTTGCGATATAACGTGTATCCTTGGAGATTAAGCTCCCAGCAGTAAGTTTTTTTTTCTGTCATGATTCAGTGATGAACACAAGGTCATACCTGACAATCTGTATCTGTGCCTTAAGTTCAACTACCTTATTCCGTATATTGCGCGCATTCAAACAAAGCACCTTCACTCCTGCATTGACCCATTTCGATTTTCTCCACCGATTTCACTGCAGCTAATCATGTTGACTGCACTTTTGCCCTATCATCAGTCTGACCTCGCCAGGAGTCTGACTGCACTCTGCCTTTATTTGGAAAAGCATTTCAAAATTATACTAATTTCCTTTATTAACTTAGGAGCCGTGAACGCTTGCGCAATCTGTTATAAATGACACTTATTTGAAAGTGATGATAAAGTTAAAAATAAGCATCTTCAATTTTGAAAATAGACACAAAAAGCTGGAGTATCTCAACAGGCCAGTCCGCATCCTGGAAGAAAAGGACTGTCGACTGTTTGGGTCGAAACCCTTCGATAGGATTCAAATTTTGTGTCGCAGAGAACTGTGTGACAGTTTGCTTTGAACACGAGTACAAAGTTAAAAGAAATGTTATTTTATTGTGATGTCCTCGATGAGAGATTTCCATTGCGCTATTACACAATGTCTAGAAATAGCTCACATGAATTGTTTGTTCACTTGGCTGTCTCTAATGTGACTAATGAGCTGGTAAGATTAGTTTGGAGGTTGCAGTATCCTCTCCTTTATAAGCGCTTTCAAAACAATCACCAGTAGCTTTCGGCGGTAGGAACATACTGAAAATGGAATATCCAGCAATTTACTACATAGGGAGTGTATATTACCCTCTACTGAGTGCGATGGGTGCAATAGAACGATCAAATGTGAAAGCCACCGTTAGCCAGACAGAACAGTCCATGGTTGCGAGGGGAAACACAAGTGTCACAGCGCAAACCGGAGTGATTAGCAACAGTCTTGCAAAATCATAAATATGATTGATCCGGTCGAATATTACGTCAGTGATGACACCCATTAAATCAGTTATTGCCATTGCCACCAGGTAACGGGGTGATGCATTTGGAGAGTCCGCACTTTCCACGACACAGGATCACAATAGCCATTAAATTAATTGCAAGGAAGAAAATAAAAGTTAGTTTCAAGCTCACAATATCAGATACATTTTCCATGATGCATACAAAGAATTTCTACAATTGAATGGCTGACGAAATGCGTTGCCTCCCTGGCGTAGCAATGATATTGCAGAATCTCTATATATTGCAGAATTCTTAATTGCTGCTTCCGTAACATTGTCACGGTTAACCACACTAACCAGTCACAGTTGCTAGATGTCCGCTGAACTCCGGAGCCTGGAGGACAGGTGGACCATTCTTCATCTGGCCGCTACGCTTGAAACCTGTTTTCGACGGGTGACCCTATCAGGAGTCCAAGCTCAGGGTCCTGAATCAAGCCGACAGAGCTGTAGGGGTCATTGAGGCTCCCGCAATTTCCCCTTCATAGCAGATGTAGAATGGTTTGCTTCTTCGTTTTCTATTAAGATACTTTTTACATTGGTCATCCAAAGGTCCTCCTCTATAGTATACTCTCTTTTGATTATTACAACACCATCGTCACCGAGACGTCTAATTACTTAGTTTATGCGATATTAACGCAAATTAAGTCGGCTGGTGGGCAGTGACATCAGCGCCGTACTCTGGAGTGGAGGGTCCCAGGTTCGAATTCAGTCGGGCCGTTCCCGAGTACGCTTCCCTTCCGTGCTGGGTTGAGTGTTGAGCTCACAACTCGACCGCGTACAATAAAGAGAAATACCGCGAAATGTCTGTGTCAGGCGTGAAACGGCCCGTCGCTACAGAAGGAAACCTGCAGGTGCTGAAAATTCAAGTAATACACACAAAATGCTGGTGGAACACAGCAGGCCAGGCAGCATCCATAAGGAGAAGCACTGTCGACGTTTTGGGCCGATACCCTTCGTCAGGACTAACCTAAAGGAACGATAGTAAGGGATTTGAAAGTAGGAGGGGGGAGGGGGAAATGCGAAATGATAGGAGAAAACCGGAGGGGGTGTGGTGAAGCTGTGAGCTGGAAAGGTGATTGGCAAAGGGACACAGAGCTGGAGAAGGGAAAGGATCAAGGGATATAACACTAAATATATCAGGGATGGGGTAAGAAGGGGAGGAGGGGCATTAACGGAAGTTAGAGAAGTCAATGTTCATGCCATCAACTTGGAGGCTACCCAGCCGGTGCATAAGGTGTTGTTCCTCCAACCTGAGTGTGGATTCATCTTGACAGTAGAGAAGGCCATGGATAGACATATCAGAATGGGACGTGGAATTAAAATGTGTGACCACTGGAAGATCCTGCTTTCTCTGGCAGACAGAACGTAGGTGTTCAGCGAAACGGTATAGAAGTGTCCAGTGATGGTGAGGGTCAGTGATGGACTGTGCTGTATCCATTACTTTTTGAAGGATTTTCAGTTCACTGGCTTGGTGTTTCCATCACAGGTTGTAATGCAGCCAGTCAGCATACAAATATATAGTAGCTATTTAATGTTTAATACATCATGCTGAATCCCTGAAAGTTCGTCGGCAAGTAATGGTGCTGCCTTGTTTTTTACGTAATTCCAATTATGTGCTGCACCCAGGAGAGCTCATTTGAAACAATTAACAGCGAGGAAAATAATGCGCCAGATTCTGCCCACCAGTGATCCTTCGACGAGGACTGCCTGCATCACAAGACCACTGTTTCCTCCTACTGAAGTCAATAATCTACTTCTTAGTCTTGATGTCATTGAGTAAACTGTAATGGCAGATAATCAATCTCCCTCCGACATGCTGACCGGTTGCCACCTTTAATTCGGCCTACAACAGAGCTCAATATGGGTTTGATGCAATGATTAGCCACACAGTCGCAAGTAACGCGAGTAGAGCCGGAAATTTAATACAGAGTCGTGTGGTACATTTGCCCTGATGCTTTTCAATCTTGTGGCAATGAAACCTTGAAAGCTGGCCTCGATTAAAATGAGATATTTCATGGTAAGCGGGGAAATGCACCTTCAGTTTTCACACTTTAAGACAAAACAACTTTAGAATGTGATATATGAGCAGAATTAGGTCATGTGGCTCGTCGAGCCTGCTCCGTCACTGTATCAAGGCTGAAAAGTAGGGAACATTCGCATCACATCCACTCTATCGTGGACCTTCAAAAGGAAATGGCCTTCAATGGGTCTGAATTCCGGTAAATACAGGCCTAGAGCCAACAAACAATCTTTCAATCCTGGAATCATCTTCTTGAACCTCCTTTGAAACTTCGTCAGTGTCAGCACATCCCATAATGGGCTCAAAATTACTCACAACGGCAGTAGAGGCCTCTCCAGTGCTCTAAAAGCCTCAACATTACATCGTTGCCTTCATATTCTAATCATCCTGAAAAGAATAATAATATGACATTTTCTTCCCTCACCACCGACTCAGTCTGCACAAGGACTCCAGAAATGCCTTTGCGCCTCCCCTTTTATGAATGTTATCTCAATTTGGAAAATAGCCTGACAGCTTATTTGATCTACCAGTGTGAATGACCATACACTTTCCAACACTGTATTCCATGAGTTACTTGTTTACCCATTCTCCTGATCTATCTGTCATCTGCCACTCGACTTCCTCGAAACTTCTTGCCCTTCCACCAATCTTCGTATTGTCCACAAAGTTTAAAACAAGACCATCAAATCCACCACCCACGCCATTGACATTTAACGTAAAAAGAAGCGGACACAGCACAGACCATGTAGAAAGTCACTGGTCACAGAAAACAGAAAACGCTCCCTTTATTTCTATTACTCGCCTCCTGCCAGTCAGCCACTGCCTTATCCATGCTAGAGCCTTTCCTGTTGTGGTATGTGTCAACCTATTAAGCAGCCTCACGTGTGCACATTGTTATTTGCCTTTGTAAAATCCAAGTACACAACATCAACTGATCGTCCTTCGTCAGTCCGGACCGCTAAGTCTTCAAAAGAACACCCGATGATTCCAGGAACATCACTGATGGTGTGTCCAGAGGAATTAGTAGATGTATGCACACAGCAACAAATTTGTCAGGCATGATTTTCCCTTGTTGAATCCATGATGATTACAGCCTATTTCATCATGTGCTTTCAAGTACGCCGAAACCATATCCTTAATAATCGACGCCAACATCTTCCCGACCTGTGAGCTCAGACTAATGGGCCTGTAACTTCCTTTCGTAGTCCACTCTCTGTCATCAGTCGGGTGTTGAATCAGGACCCAACTGCAGGACACAGACACTGGAGTCCCGGAAACAGGACTAGACGGAACCCAAGAACAGGACGGGATGCAGTCTAGGCAGGGGAAACAGGACCAGCACGAAAAACTGGGAACAAGGAGCCTGGGGTAGACTCCGAGCTCAAGAATGGTCAAGAACCCAGAACCTGGGTCTTGCATCGGGCTCGGACCCTCAAACCCAGGCGAGGACGTGACGAAGTTTGGCTAGGGACTTGGGGTCTTGAGGCTTGGGTCGAGACTTGAGGCTAGAGGCTGCAGGCTTGGGTCGAGGCTTGAGGTTAGAGGCTGCAGGCTTGGGTCAAGGCTTGAGGGTGGAGGCTGCAGGCTTGGGTCGGGGATTGAGGGTGGAGGCTGCAGGCTTGGAGCTTGGGGAACTCGAAGGCTGGAGCTAGGGGCAGACTAGGAACTGTATATCAACATGGATTCGGGACTTATCCTTCGACAAACCGGGACTCATCTTTAACTGGACACTGACATGAGATGGGACAGATTACAAACATAGAGCCGGGACTTATCCTCCGACAAGACGGGACTCATCTTTAACAGAACACTGACATGAAACGGGACAGTACACAGACATAGATCCGGTGCTTATCCACCGACAAGCCGGGACTCATCAATAACTCCACACCAAGGTGGGGCAAGGTCATCCGTCGGGTAACGGCAGAACGTCCTGACTTACCCCACGGAGGCGATGACACCAAGGAACGACAAACAGTTCCACCTCTGCATCGGGGTAGCTCCGAGTAGCCGTTATGGCAGGCATCCTTGGCTGGCTACGGAAGCAACCGGATCCCGAACTAGCTCGGACTGGTTGACGGCCACCCAGCTGGCCCGGGAAACAGCTGAACCCATACCTCAATGAGCGCTCCGACAGCAAGACTCCCAGAAGCCATGGTTCTCCAACGCGGCCACAAGGATGGCAAGAGTCCGTTCTAGCCTTCCACCAGCCATCTGTACCATGAGTATCTTGACAAACGACCCGCCAAACCACACTCAATACCAGGGCCACTTTTATTCCCAGTTCCAATATGAGCCTCAGGTGTTTCTAGTTAAGTCCAACCGCATCAAGGTACTGCCGGAAAACCCTGAGTCCGTAGTCTGCGGACCGGACCACGTTCTTCGGACTAAACCACCGCACTCTCCACTCTTGAAAAGTGGTGTGGCATTTGTACACTTCCAGTCTAAGTGAACCATTCTACTATCCAGTGATGCTTGAAAGGTTACTACTAGAGTGTACACAAACTCTTCAAACGCCGCCTTCAGAACCCTGGGCATAACACGGTCTGATCCAGGTGACTTATCTACCTTCACACCTCTCAGTTTCTCAAGAAACGTCTCCCGAGTAATTGCAACGTCACAAATTTCTAACCATTGACTCTCGAACTTCCGACGCACTGCTAGTGTCTTCTACAGTGAAGACAGATGCAAAATACTTACTCAGTTCGTCCGCCATTTCCTTGTGACCTATCACGACCTCTCTAGCATCGTTTTCCAGCGGTTCAATATCCACTCTCGCATCTCTTTTAAGCTTTCTGAAGAAATCTGTGCTGGTCTTTTCAATGTCATTGGTTGCTTACTTTGGCTTTCCATCTTAACCATCTTCGTGATATTTTTAATTGCCTTTTGTTGGTTTTTAATAGCAACGTAATCCTACTAAGTCCCACGTCTCCCGAATGTTTGCTGCATTATATGCCTTCTCTTTGGCTTTAAATTGGCTCTAACTTCTCATGTTATCCACGGCTGTGTTAGGTTGTATTTAAATACTTTCTGCTCTTTGGGATGTATGTAGCCTGTGTCTTTTTAATTGCGTCCAGAGTTTCCAGCCATTGCTGCTCTGTCGTCATCTCTGCCAGTGTTCTGTTTTCCAGTGAGTTCAGAGCAATTCTTCTCTGATGCCTCTGTAATTCCTTCCCTTTAGTGTAACAGTGGCCACCTGCTTCATTTTCGTGTGAATTCTGTCACATGGTGATCACCTGTCTCTCAGGGTTTTTTTTTTTTACTTTAAGCTCCGTATTCAATTCCCGTTCATTCTACAATATCTAATCCAGAGCAGCTTATCCTCTAGTGGGTTCAAGCATCAGCTGCTTAAAAGAGCCATATTGGGAAAATTCCAGAAAATTTCCCTCTTGGGATCCAGCACCAACTTCATTTTTCCAATCTACTGCAGATTGAAATCACCCATCACTATGGTAACATTGTCCTTTTGGGGTGTATTTTATCTCCTTTTGTCATTTATAGTCCTCATCCATTCGATTGTTTGTGGGTCTCTATGTAGCTCCTTTCAGGCTCTTTTCGCTCTTGCAGTTTCTTTGCTCCACACAGAACAATTCGACAGCTTCTGACCTTAGTCACCTCTTTCTAACGGTCTAAATTCATTTTTACCAATAGCGCCACACCACTCCTTCTGCCTGTCCTTTCAATGCAATGTGTATTCTTGGACGTTAAGCCCAGCTGTAAGCATCTTTGAGTCACGATTTAGCGACAGCCACAACGTCATACGTTTCAATCGGTAATGAGTCTCAACTTCATCACTCTTATTCCATATACTGCGTGCATTCAAACAAAACACATTCATTCATTCCTGCATTCATCATTTTAGATTTGAGTCCCTTTACGTTGCAACATCCTGTTGAATTCAATTTTGCCCCGACCTTTCTGAGAGTCTCACTACACACTGCCTTTGTTTGTAAACAAGTGACCTCATGCTCAACGCTTTCACTCTGGTACCCATTTCCCTGCCAAATTAGTTTACTTCTATTAAAAGACAAATTAAAATTTCATTAAATAATTTAAGAAATTATAAAGACCTACACCTGCTGTTACAAATAACATTACCTTGAAAGAGATAATGAAGTTAAAGTAAGCAGCTTGCATTTTGTGTCATAGAGAAGGCGATATTCACCTTTGTAAGCGTCAACATAAAATAAATGATAATGTAATTTAAAGTGAATCCCTCGATGATCGATTTCCATTGCCCTGTGACACAATGTATGGAAGTAACTGACTGGAGCATGTGTGCGATTGCTTCTCGCTCTATCAGATTCTCGGCATCATATTCGCTGTAAAATCATACTTATCCTGGCCTTTCCTTCTGCTGGTTTCTTTCTCGACTGTAACACCCGAGTTCGCACGCATATTAATACTGTTGGCACTAATATTGATGTGTTTCCAGAAATTTCCCTCGCCCGAACTTCCAAAGCATGAATGGTATTTATCCTTCTTAATCTGAGTCGGTATCAATACCCAAAAGTCAAGCTTTGAGGCAACGAAAATAAAACTTTACCATCACCACAATATGTTCACAGATCTTTCCGCATCTTGCACGACATATTGTGGCTGTAATAAAAAAACACATAAATAACTTATACAAGCCCTTTGGCCTCTCTATTCCATACTTAAATTATTTAAACTGCCTGCTACCTTCGGCCTGCAGCCGGTTTGTAAATCTTTTACACCATCAGGCAAAAAATGAGAACTAATTTTCAATATAATTATATAATTTCGTTTTTCAATTGCAATAATAACCGAAGAAAATATGACTGTCCCGTTTTCCCTTCAGGACTTGTTATCATCTCGTCTTAATTTAAACTCTGCGGGTCCCTGTGTTAAATAAAAAGGAACAGTCTATCTTCATTCGATTCCATTCCCAATATCAATGCTCCATTCAGCTTTTTTGCTAAAATGCTGGACCTACTTGAGAATGTTGCGCCGATCAGCTGTTCTCTGTTTAATATGCCGCGAACTCCCATTGCAAACTGCTGGAAAGTTGCCTACTCGGCTAATACTCGAATCGTCCCTTGACCTAAAGCATGAGTGAATGCCCGGCCAAACAGTGCAGGCACTTCACGGATCGAAGCCAGTTTAAGCCGGGATAGAATCAAAATGATCGTCTGTAAACAATTCTCTGCAGGCAAGTCAAATACAATTGATCGGAGCTTGTCCGCTTGAAGCTAACTCTTATTTTCTTCCTTGCATTTAATTTCATAGGAATTGTGATCCTGTGTCGTGGGAAATGCGGACTCTCCAAATGCAGCACCCGTTACCTGGTGGCGATGGCAACAGCAGATTTAATGGTTGTTATCATTGGCATTATATTCGAGAGGATCAATTATATTTATGTTTTGCAAGAGTTTTGCTCATCACTCCGATTTGCGCTATGTCAGTTGTCTTCTGGCCCAGCACCATGAACTGTTCTGTCTGGCTAAAGTTGTCTTTCAAATTTGATCGATGCGTTGCAATTTGTAGACAAAAGCTGTGGAAACGATAGATCACCGAGAGTACGGTGACTCTCCTGGTAGCGATTGTGGGCATGGGGAATTGTTTAAGGTGTATTCCATTTGAGTTATCAGTAGATCCTTACTCATTTATTAACGACATTCCTTGGCGCTGGATTAACAGGGCAGATTACTATACTTAATCAGTGTGGAAAGACCAGCTGTTTCATGGCATCATTACTCCTTTATTGCTAATCTTTTTAATTCTATCGTTCAATGCTTTAAACGTCAGATGTAGCGGCAAACAGAGTCCGCCGAGGACTCCGGAGCAGCAATGAGAATAAGAATGATTCAGAAGTGGAGAACCGGAGAAAGTCAATGATTTTGCTGTTCGCTCTATCAGCCAATTTCATTTTACTGTGGATCCCCTTTATAGTTTCTACTATGATCTGGCAAGATCACAATTACTTTTAAAGATACAAATATGTTAATTCGCCGTCGTTTATCCTGCAAGAGTTTGGGTCCATGTTGCTATTTCTCTGCGCCTGCACCAACACACTGTCCCAGAGGAGATTCAGGGAAGAGATGAAGAAAGGAGTCACATTGAATGACCGATTTTGTAGAAAAAAAAAGTAGGTTAAATTGTATATTTTGTTATGAGGTCGCATAAATTTTCTCAGTCATCAGTCGGTCTGATAAATATACCATAAATCTGCGTAAGGAGGTTCATTGGACTAATACTGGAGCATTGGCCAACTAACCAGGTGATTCTGGTATGATTCTTACATGGGGAGAGTTCATTTCGAATTGACTGGATCGTCGATCTCCCGAACACGCGTGTACATCTTCTGACTGAAGGAGACATTTCCTTCGATATAACAATCCTGTGTCAGATATTGAGATTCCAGATGTAAGTATCGGATCTGCGTTGGACTACTTTCGAAAAACGGAGGCATACAACAGTTGACAAATAATACCCTTGTCTAACAGATGAATTGCCCTGTCATGCAGTCTTAATGGAAGTCTTAAAATGTGACGATAACTTTCCCTCATAATAGGATATCGTTGAATTTTCTGGTGATGCAAAGGCAAGATCTACATATTATAATCACTCTTCCATTAAGGTTTTTTTTTTTATCTTTAGCTCTTTAATCAACTCCCCTACATTGCACAACGCCCAACCCAAAATAGCTGCTCCGGTAGCGGGCCCAAACGTAAGCTGCTCTACAGAGCCATCTGCAGGTATTCTAGAAATCACCGCTCTTCTAATCCAACATCAAGAAGATTTTCGAAATCTACCTGCATGTTGAAATGCCCTATTAAAATTGTAACACTGCCCTTTTAGCCTGTATTTTGGATCTCCTATTACAATTTGTTGACCTCAATCTTAATACTCTTTGGAAATCTGTATATAATTTTCAAGAAGGACTTTTAACCGTTGCAGTTCCTTTGCTCTACCCCAAACAATTCAACATCTCCGACCCTCGGTCACCTCTTGCAAACGATGTGATTTCATTTTATTTTGTCATAGCGTCATGTCACCCCTTCTGTTTGTTCTTTCGATAAAATGAGTATCCTTGAACGTTAAGCTCCCTGCTATAAGATTCTTTGAGCCACGACGTATTGATAGCCACAACTTCAAATCGTTCAGTCTGTAACAGTGCTGCAAGTTCATCTACCTTGTTTTGATTAACACAATTCCATCTACTGAGAGCATTCAAACAAAACGCATTTAGTCCTGTATTCACCCTCTTCGATTTTGTCCTCCTTTTTCATTGCAACTCATCCTATTGATTGCAATTTTGATCTATCATCAGCCTCTCCTTGCTTGGACAGCCTCTCTTCGGAAACCAACTGCCTCATGCTCAGCACTGTCTCACTTGTTCTTATCCACTGCCAAGTTAGTTTACTTAATTGAAATACGAACTTAATATAACCATATAACAATCACAGCACGGAAACAGGCCATTCCGGCCCTCCTAGTCCGTGCCGAACTCTTAATCTCACCTAGTCCCACCTACGCGCACTCAGCCCATAACCCTCCACCTCCTTTCCTGTCCATATACCTATCCAATTTTACCTTAAATGACACAACTGAACTGGCCTCTACTACTTCTACAGGAAGCTCATTCCACACAGCTATCACTCTCTGAGTAAAGAAATACCCCCTCGTGTTTCCCTTAAACTTTTGCCCCCTAACTCTCAAATCATGTCCTCTCGTTTGAATCTCCCCTACTCTCAATGGAAACAGCCTATTCACGTCAACTCTATCTATCCCTCTCAACATTTTAAATACCTCGATCAAATCCCCCCTCAACCTTCTACGCTCCAATGAATAGAGACCTAACTTGTTCAACCAATGTCCTTTATAAATTTAATAGTGGTAAATTGCTGTGCTAACTGCTGACAAATTATACTTATTTAATGTGATAATAAAGTTACAAATATTGTCTCCAATCATTTTACCTTACAAACATCTTTAATTTTGTGTCATAGAGAAGGAATGTGGGACAGTCCCCTTAGGAAGCGTGAATGAAAAATAAAAGCTAATGTGTTCTATTACGATTTCCCTAATGAGCACATCCATTGCGCTGACACAGTGTACAGAAATAGCTCACGTGAATTGTTTGTTCACTGGGTTGTCTGTGATATGACGAATAAGCTAGTAAAATTAGTTTGGAGATTGCAGAATCATCTCCTTTATAAGCGCTTTCATAGCAATCAACAACAGCTTTCGGCAATAGCAACATTGTAATCATACGAACACGTCACGTCACACCGAAAATGGAATATCCAGCAATTTACTACATAGAGAGCGTCTATTATCCTATACTGACTGCTGTTGTTATCCCCCGTAAGTAATTTGAGTATGTGTGAGATTTCTCCTTGCTCTATCAGCTACCCTGACATAATATTCGCCGTATATCCATTGCACAGATTGCTTTGTCTGACGAGAAATTTCGGTCTGATCAGATTTATAAACCTACGTTTTTCCCTCCTTTTGGCTGTTCCTTATTGCTGGTTTCTTTATAAACTGTAACAACCGAGTTAGCACTAATCTTGATGTAGTTCCAGCAATTTACTTTTCCTGACCTTCCAAACCATGAATGGTATATGTTGTTCTGATTTGGTATCAATGTCTAAATCTGAAGTTTTATAGCGCAACACGTTCACAGAGCTTTACGATTTATCCACAACACATAGTTAGAATCGGAGAAATGTTCAGCGCAGACACAGACCCTTCGGCCCCTCTAGTCCATGCTGAAACCATATAAAATGCATAGTCCCATCTAACTGAAGGGGTCCACAGTTCTTTTACAGCATCATGGAGCGAATGAGAATTCATTTTCAATAGAATTGCCTAAATATTGTTCCAATTGCAACAATATGACTGTCCCGTTTTTCCTTTTAAACTTGTGCTTTATTTCTGATCTTAATTTTAACGCTGCGGGTTCCTTGACTGACATGTGTGACGTCAGATGAAGTCAGATGACGTCTGGGTCGATTTTCAATGCTCCGTTCAGCTTTATTAGTTGCATTGTTGGAGCTATTGGAAATGTGTGTGTCGATCAACACTCTTTGCTCAATATACCACGGAGTGCGGAATCCCATTGTAAAATGTTGAAAATACGTCGAATTCTCACTTGGCCTCAAACATGACTGAAACCTGCAATCCCGAACGTGTACAAACACGTTTTGAATCGAAGGCATTTTAACCCGGAATGAAATTAGATAGACGGTTTCCAGGCACAAATCTCTGAAGGGAAATCAAGTAAAATTGATCGGATATTGTGCACTTGAAACTAACTCTTATGTTCTTCCTTACAGTTAATTTGATGGTTGTTGTGATCCTGTGTCGTGGAAAGTGCGGACTCTCCAAATGCATCACCCTTTACCTGGTGGCAATGGCAACAGCTGATTTAATCGGTGTAATCATTGGCGTTATATTCGACCGGATCAATAATATTTATGTTTTTGCAAAATTCTTGCTAATTTTCTCCGATTTCCCGCCATGTCAGTTGTCTTTAGACTCGCAGCCATGGACTGTTCTGTCTGGCTGACGGTGGCTTTCACATTTGATCGATGTATTGCAATTTGTACTCAAAACCTGCGGAAACGATTTTGCACCGTGAGGACAGCGACTATAGTGTTAGTGATTGTGGTCATAGTGAGTTGTTTAAAGTGTATTCCATTTTACCTTTCAATAGATCATTATGCATTATTGGCAACATACCGAGGCGCCGTTTAATCAGAACACATTACTTTACTTCACCAGTGTGGAAAGCTTACCAGCAGTTTAATAGCATCATTACAACTTTAGTTCCAATCGGTTTAATTTCTATTGTTCAATGTTTTAACAGTCAGTCATATTATAGCGGCAAACAGAGTCCGCCGAGGTCTCCGGAGCAGCAATGACAATAAGAAGGATTCAGAGGTGGAGAACCGGAGAAAGTCAATGATTTTGCTACTCGGTTTGTCAGTGTATTTCATTTTATTGTGGATCCCCTTTATAGTCTCTGCTATGATCTGGCAAGTTCAAAATTACTTTTACACGGACAGATATCTTAATTCACCCCTCGTTTATCCTGCAAGAGGTTGGGTTCATGCTGCAATTTCTCTGCACCTGCACCAACACGTGTATCTACACACTGTCCCAGAGGAAATTCAGGGAAGAGATGAAGAAAGGAGTGAAACATTTGGTCACATTAAACGGCCGACTTTGTAGATAAAACGTAAGTTGAATTGTATACTTTGTTATGACGTTACCTACATTCTCTTAGTCACCAGTAGGTCAACATGAGTTTAAAGATTGGGTTCAACTAGAAAATTTGACAGGAAGAAAGCAAAAGTCCAATTAGCAGAATTTGTGTGACGTAAAGTGAATTACAACTGGCCAAAGTAAATTGGAGGAGATTCTGGCAGGAAATGACAGTAGAGTATCAATGTTTCTGGGAAAATGAGGTAAGTGCAGGGCAGATGTATTCCAGAAGCGAAGCAATACTCAAATGGGAAAGTAGTACAACAATGGCTGACAAGGGAAGCCAAAGCTAATGAAAAAGCAAAAGAGAGGGCATACATCAAAGCAAAAATTTGGGAGAAGATAGACAATTTTGGAAGACTTTCAAAACCGTCTGAGAGCTTCAAAAATTATTCGGAGGGAAAAGGTGAAATATGAAAGCATTCTGAAAAACAATATCGAAGTGGACAGTAAAAGCTTTTTCAAAGATTTAAGAAATAAAAGAGATATGAAAGTCGATATAGGATGGCTGGAAAATGAGGCCGGAGAAATGATCACGGGGGACACTGAGATGCCAGACTAAATGAGTATATTGCATCAGTCTTCACTATGGAAGGCACTAGCAGTGTGGCAGATGTTGAAGGGTGTGAGGGAAGTGAAAGTGACTGCAGTTGCTATTACAAGGGAGAAGGTGTTCAAAAAGCTGAAAGACCTAAAGGTACAAAAGTCACCCCGACCAGATGAACTGCACCCCAGGGTTTCTGAAAAAGGTAGCGCCAGGAATTATGAAGGCATTTGTAATGATATTTTTTAAATTCATTGATTGTAGCATGGGACCAGAGGACTGGAAAATAAGAAATGTCCCTCTAAGAAATGAGGAAGGCAGCAGAGAGTTAACTTGGTCCCCGTGGTTGGGAAAATGTTGTAGTCAATTGCGAAGGATGAGGTTATAAAGTACCTGGTTAGACAGGACAAGACAGGAAAAAGTCAGCATTGTTTCCTTTTGGGAACGTCTTGCCTCAATACCCTGAGGAAATTCGTTGAGGAGAGTACAAGAAAGATAGGTAAAGGTGATGCAGTGGATGTTGTATAATTGGGTTTCCTGAAGGCATTGGACAAGGTGCCAAACATGAGGCTGCTTGTCGCGGAAACACTAACTAAGAACACCTGAGTGACTTCGAGTTTCGTTTTAAGAGTTTATTAACATGATATTATGGTCTGCAGCAATGACCACCGCCATCAGAACTCCGATGTTAGGTTGTACAGAGCTCATATTTATACAGCAAGGCAAAACAACTTCACATTATGTTGTTTGGCATCCCACGGTCAGTACATGATCAATCGTTAAAAAGACATGCCAATTATCCCTCAGCGCGGGTCTAACAGTTCTTCCTGCTTCCGGTTAACAGCAGTCATAATTTACCCCCAGAGGCAACCTTCCTCCTGGTTTCAGGGGCCGAGTATCCTATTTATTGGGGTTCCTTGTACTATGCTTATCATCCAAGATTATTCTCGACATGATTCAGCAGTCTTAAGCCCAGCAATGGTCAAGTATCCCATCATATACTAGTGTTAACCATTTCTACCACAAAGTCCCTCCTTGTTCATCTTTCTGATGAACACATAAACATTCGTATTCCCTTCTTTCTGAAAAGGGGGCTCATAATCCACTGGATAAGGGTGCATTCTCAAACATTTCTCTTCATCGTAACTCTCCTCTTCTATCCCCCTCTCCCGTGCTGTGAGGATTGCGCATTGAGTAAGTCTCCCTTGACTTTGACTTTGTGCAGGCGCAGACCCAGCGAATGCATCGTTGGGTATGGACAGATTGAACTACCACCGCTAAGCAAACCAGGGCAATGAGACCGTTAAAGAGGGGCTGTAACCAGGAAAATATTCCTTCTCCTAACACTGATTTAACCCACCTGAAGAAATCCCAGCCTTCCGGACGGGCTTGAGGGTTCGGTTTATGTATTTCATCTCGGAACTGGGTCATATGTTACAATACATGGCCATATTTTCTGAAGCATCAGGTTATGTAAGTACAACATTCTTTCCCTACTAAAGCACAGACCCATCCTTCCCTGGCTAATACATAGTCTAGAGCCATTCTGTCTGTAAGGTTACCAATCGAAGATTTTGCATTTCCTGGTTCAGAATGGCATATGCCTCTGTAGTCTTATTGGACAAATTTTCTAGTTCTAAACATCTTGTTTATTATATGGGCATATTGTCCATTATATGGGTATATTGTACCCCACCAAGGGAGTATTCCTTCCAAATTTTATTCCCCCGCATAAATCCGAAGACCACGTCTAGTTCGTGAGTGTAGGTGGTATGCATGAGAAACATTGAATGGGGGGACTATAGTTGTAATAGAGGTAACAACTTCCCCAAATAGCAGTAACCAGCCCATTGCTTAGGGAGCCACGGATACGCCCTAGACCCACAAATCCAGCTTACCCCGGGCACCCCATAGATTCCCGTTGCCGTCCATATACTGCAGAGGCGTTGGTCCAGGGTCTAAGAACGTTGATCCAATTTTCACCTGTCCAGTACTCTCTGCTGTTCACGTTGTCGGTTTGATCGGGCATCTTGCGAAGGAAGTTTCACACAAGGAAAATCCTATCCAGGTGTTCTTAGATCCTGGTCCTAAGCACAAACAAACCAGAGCCCGGACTACATGCACCTCTCTTGGCACAGTTGGAGATGTTATCTGAGAACCAAGCTTGGAGACAATAGAGAGAGCATAGTGCTGTAAAGTTAGTGTTGGTACTTCCCTATATCTTAAGAATATTCAAGACCAGATACCTTATGCATGTCGAGATAATTTCGAGCAGACTCGCTGCCCTGAAATAGTATTGGCTTGTAATCCTACCAATATGCATAGCGAGGATTCTCTTCCAATCAGCAGAGGTTTAAGATCTACAGGACTCTGCGAGGAATGCAGAACTGCCAGACAAACATAACAGTTTGTTAAATTTGCGCGGTATGCTGTATAATTTGCAAACTGCCACCATGTATTGTGTAACTGTGGATGATCCTGTCCTTCCTTTACATGCTCAAATCTTCTCCACTTCCCTATTTATATTTGACTTCCCGCGCTGTTAGGCACTTAATCAATCCTACCCCCAATATGATTATTACCATTATTTCCTTCATGTTAGTCCTCTATCCTCTATAATTTGTTAATAATGAATCACTAGATATATAACATGAGCTACAGGTTAGAATAGATTTTTTTTCCAGTCTCTCAATAACAATTGGTTCTTAGTTCCCAGCGTCGTTCCTCTCTCTCCGGGAAGAGGTCACTTGTTTAGCGTTTATTTCGCCCTCGTCGTGGTGCAGCTTGCACCTGGTGACATGTATCCAATCAGGTTTCTCCTTTACCTTAACGGCTGTACAGGTCGTCAGCAGCACTAGGTAGGGGCATTTCCACCTGGGACAGAAAGATTCGTTGATCTCACATATATTTTATCTTCCAGCTTAAACTAATGCATGTTACCTTTAGTTAAAGGTGCCTGGGAATGCCAGACACTCTCATACAATTTTCCCGTCTCTTGACACAACGCTTGAGCGTATTTCAGTGTCTTCTCATCATTCCATATTAGCACTACATTTTCTGGTGTCATAGGAAGCTTAGTTCCTGTTGTCATAGGCAATTTCATGAGGGGCAAGTCCTGTATTTTTATTCTTCCGATTTCGCAGAGTGTACATTACTAAGGGCAGCACATCTGGTCATCTGAGGCCGTTTTGCAGACAAACTTTTGTCAAAGCCGTTTTTATTTCCCCACTTACTCTTTCTACCATACTTGAGGACTGAGGCTAGTATGCAATTTCCACTGGAACCCCAAGGCTTCCTTCAGTCCCTGCACTAATTGTCGCTATTTAGCCCTAGGGGAATTCCTTCATCAATATGTTCACCACAGTTCTTTCATCATCCCTCCTCATTGGATATGCCTCCTCCCATCTGGAAAACATGTCTACTATTACCAGTATATACTTAAACTCCCTTTCAGCAGGCATATGTACAAAGTCAATTTGCAGGTTTTCAAAAGGCATTTCCGGTTGGGGCAGGTGATCAAATCTAGCAGGCGTCTTTCCTCTATTATTTTGCTGGCAAACTAACAAATCCGTGCTACCTTCTGGATAGTTACTGTTATCCCTGGGGCGTACCATTGTTGAGTGATCCCTCCTTTGCCCATGTCAGCCTAGCCATGTGCTGGACATCAATACACACAGGGAACTCCTTCCCTCCTGATTCACCCCGAGGGTCTTGTAAAACAGTAATTGCTGAAGGGCCACCTGTTTTGCTACTATGTCTGCAACCCGATTTCCCTTGGAGACCTCATCCTCGGCTGAGGTGCGTGCCTCGTACTTAATTATTGCTAAAGCCTGTGGCAACTGTATAGCACTGAAAGGTTCAGTACTAAGGAGGCCTGTTTAATCTCTTTCCCCGACGAGGTGATAAATCCTCCCTTTTTCCACATTTACCCAAAGTCGTGTGCTACCCCAAACGCAGAACGTGAGTCGGTATAAAATTGGCTGCTTGTCCTTCGGTCAAAAGGCAAGCACGGGAAATAGCATAGAGTTCTGTCGCCTGCGCTGATACTCCTATTGGCAGTGCATAAGCTTCCACCATATCGTGGGGATTTACTGTAGCATACCGTGCCAGCAACATATCATTCCTTCGGCCGTGCGAAGAGCCTTCTGTGATAAAAATCAAATCTGGATTATCAAGAGGTTCATTTCTCAAATCTCGTCGGGGAGTTGTACTGCGAGCAGACAGTCATGGCCATGTCATCCTGCTGTGCAGATGGTATGGAAGGAGGGTGGCAGGATTAATAGCCGGAGTTCTCTTGTACGTATAGTTGAATCGAGAGAGAAGAGTCATCTCATGACCTGTCTTCCGGGCCGTGGTAGAATGCTGAGTAGCAGCTGAATTCAACAAGAGCATTACGGAATGGGGTACTATCATAGTACACGGGTGATCCAATACAATAGGAATAGACTTTTCTACTATTACAGCGGTGGCAGCCACCGCACGCAAACAGGCTGGCGTCCCTTAATGCTGCGGAATAATAATCTACTGGTCTCTTTCCACCCCGTGGTCTTGACATAGGATGCCCGTGGCAAACAATCGTAATTCATTC